>NW_016107512.1:3299334-3318280 GCF_001604975.1 Cebus imitator | reverse complement strand
TTGAACAGTGAGAACACATGGACACAGGGAGGGAAACATCACACACTGGGGTCTGTCAGGGGGAAGTAAGGGAGGGACAGCAGGGGGTGGGGAGTTGGGGAGAGATAGCATGGGGAGAAATGCCAGATATAGGTGATGGGGAGGAAGGCAGCAAATCACACTGCCATGTGTGTACCTATGCAACAATCTTGCATGTTCTTCACATGTACCCCAAAACCTAAAATGCAATTAAACAAAAAGAAAAAATAACATCCAAATCAGTGAAGAATGGTAGGAATTGAATAAGAAAACAAACAATTCAACAAAAGAGAGCAAGAAAGAAGAAAAAACAATAGAAAAAGCAGGGACAAATAGAAAGTACTGAGTAAAACAATAGGTATGTCCAAATATGTCTGTCCTAATAAGTATGAAAAGGCCAAATTCATCACTTAAAAAGACAAGGATTGTCAGGTTGCAATTTTTTTAAAAAAATCAATGCTATGCTGCTTATAAAAGAGACACCTAAAACATAAGGACACAGAAAAGTTGAAAGTAAAAAAGGATGAAAAAAGATACGTCAAGTACTAATCAAAAGGAGCCCAGGAAAGCAAACTTAATATTAGACAAAATAGACTTGAGGACCTGAGGAGTCCAGGAAGGCTCCACAGAGGAGACAGTACTGGACAATGGGATGGTGCCTTTGGGCTCTTCCGGCTGTTCATAACCATACGATGCAGTCCTCTCCTCCCCAACCCCAGCACAGCAGATTAAAACAATGCGCCACCGAAACACAGGGAGCCTGACCTCCCTTACATGAGGCACTTCCTTCCATCTAACGGAGAAATGAAAGCTCAGCTTTATTTAATGCCTGGTCTCGGGGCAACAAGTCCTCCTGATTTGTGAAAGTGCTGTGAATAGGCCCTATATGGCCTTGAATGGAATGGGAGGGCCCCTTTCTATTTGATTTCTCTTAAGGAAGATTTTTTTTTTTTTCAGTGAATGTTCAGGATTTGGATAAATGCAACATCCCCTTAATGCAATCAAAAGTAGGGTGTCAAGGAGAGAGCCATGCCAGAGAAGGCTTTCTGAAGACAGTCTGAGTTCATCAGTGCATCTTTAAGGCATGTCTATGCCTGGCTTTTGCCCATGCTTCTTGTTTAATAACAGCCCAGTCCAAAGTTTCTCCACCCCCACCCCTTCCAATCTCTACAGTATAGTAAATCCTAGGGTAACCAGAACTTGAGATTATACAATGTCTGCGCTCTCAGAAGGTAACCAGAACTTGAGGTTATACAATGTCTGTGTTCTCAAAAGAAAATCATCTGCATTTTCTTTAAAAGCTCAGCTTCCGGAATCAACCGTGGGATCAGTTAAATGAAATCTTTCTTCCCTTCTGGAGCTGTTACCCCACCACCTTAAGTGTGTGAGGTTGACTGACATTTGCCCCCAACTGGCCAGCAAATCTGGGATTCAGCAGTGTCTCACCCCCTCGCTGTTCACGCCCAGAGTCACTGGTTTCTAGGCAGGCATGAACCCGGAACAAAGCTGGAACAGCCATTGATGTAGCATTTCAGAGGCAGCATAGATAACTGAAAAGTGAACTCCCGTGGCCAGTGAGCAATGATAGAATAATAAAGGTCTACCTTTGACAGAAAACTTCAAGAAGTGGTAGAGAAGATGACAAAGGCAGACATTGTTGGACTAGGTTATATTAAAAAATAGAAAAAAGATAAATTTCAGAGAGCGTCAATGGCTTCATACCTGCCATCTGCCTGAGCCTTCCAGCCTCCAGAGCTTCTCTCTGCTACATTCTTCTTGCTGAGACAGGGATAGGTTCTAATAGGTTCCAACAGGATTTTCATTCCTAAGATTTTAAACAAACAAAAAGCTTTCTTGTTAGCCAATCACTTAATCTGAAAAGTCAATCAAACAAAGCCCTTTAAACCTGAGAGGTAGTCAATGACTAGATCTACAGCAGTGTAATAAAATCACTTCAGGGTCCTGAAGCTGTTTTTATTAGCAAGCTTTAATGAATAACAACGGCCAGGTGCAGTGGCTCACGCCTGTAATCCCAGCACTTTGGGAGACTGAGGCGGGCGGATCACCTGAGGTCAGGAGTTTGAGACCAGCCTGACCAATATGGAGAAACCCCGCCTCTACTACTAAAAATACAAAGTTAGCCAGGAGTGGTGGCACATGTCTGTAATCTCAGCTACTCGGGAGGCTGAGGCAGGAGAATTGCTTGAATCCCGGAGGCGGAGGTTGCGGAGAGGCAAGATCATGCCATTGTACTCCAGCCTGGGCAACAAGAGCGAAACTCCGTCTCAAAATAATAATAATAATAACAACAACAATACTCTCAAGCCAGAGTCAGATGCTTTCAGTTTAGAGAGCGATGCTATTATTTCCTAAAAGAGCCTGTTCTCGAGCTAGAACGTATGGTTTAGTGAGTTTGAGCAAAAAGGGAAAAACTTCAAGGACCAGGGAGTGGAACTGGGTTTCGTTACTGCTGGCAGGAGAAAACACAGTTCCATGCCCCGGCAGTTCTAAGATACCACTCTGATTTCTTGTCCCACTGTAAAAATGACCAGTCCTGTGTCTCATTCCCTCAGGATTCTGTTCTCTTCCAGATGACAAGAATGAAGTAGCCCATATCCATGGGACAATGGGTATTAAGGCACTATTTCTTCTAGGAAACTCAGTGAGGGGCTTCTCTTTAAGGATATCTTATTTCTCCCACTTTAGACCTCCCCCACCCGCACATGAATGCACAGGAGAAATGAGCAGAGCAAACCTAGAGAAAGCGGAGCCCACACAAATCGTGGGGCCACCAGACTGCCAGTGACTCCCCTGTGGTCATGTCTGTGCTCCCACCCACCTTCTTTGGGGCCCCTGTCCCCCTTTCCCTCACAGACCATGTTTCCCTCTCAAAACATGACCCCATGTCCCTGGCCATGGTGGTTTGTCACACTCAGCCAATCACACTTGACTGGCCTCTTGATTATTCTAACGGGTAAGTCACGTGACCAAAGACCTTGCTTGGCCACTTTAAGCTAGTGCTAAGACAGAAGCCGTTTATTTCCTTTTCCGTGCGCTAACTCCGGGAAAAGTGAAACAAAAGCAGGCAGCAGCCATGGCCTCACCGTGAAGGTAGGAAAAAGTGGAGCAATGCCACCGAGAGACTTCTGGTGACTTCAAGTCCCTGATTGCTACCTCCCCAATCCCACCTCTGCCTTTCCAGATCGCATGAGTGATTAAAGTCTCTTTTTGCCAAGGCTAGGTACACCTGGTTTTCTGTCATTTACAGCCTGGAGTCCTGACTGGTACAGGAAGTGCCCTGCCAAGCATTCCTACCTTGTTGGTGGCTGGGCTGAAGCAAGAACCCAGAGCCTCTATTCCACTTCTGCAGGTCACAAGGACCTTCAGCTGGCTGTGTGACCTCAGACAAGCCACAGCCCTGCTCTGGAATACATACCTGATACATGCTACCTATGTTGTAGCCTGTATCACTGTTGGGCTCCAGGATGGCAAAGGTCTCTCGAGAAATAAGTGTGTGATTTGGTTGGGTTTTAAGGCAATGAAGGAAAAAGAGAAATAAAGAGTGAGAGACAGAAGACCTGGGGGTGGGAGAGAGAGAGAGAGAGAGAAACAGAGAGAGGGGGAGAAAGAGAGAGAGAAAGAGAGAAGAGCAACTTCTTTAAAAAAGAAAAGTACACATGGTACAATTAATCTTTGTAACCTACTAGAGATGGAAAAGGTAAGAAAATTATGAGGAGCTCTGAAACAGGGTGACATCAATCACTTGCATATAACCAACATTTTTGGTTACAGAACGTGCAACCTCAAACTAAGGTTGTGGAGAATCAGATGACCAGCTTAGGATGGGCCAACAGGGGTGCCTCAAGTGAGTGTGTCCAGAAATAGCAGGGGGCTTCCAGTCTTTTATTACCCAGATACTTTCTGAACAGAATGTTGCCTGAAATACATGCCTAAAATCCCCAACTGCCAGAAACTTCTGTGGCTCCGGGATTTCCATTCTTACCAGCATGGGTAGTAAGGTCATCGGTGGCTGAGTGGCTCTAGGTCATTTGTGGGGGAAGCAGCTTCCAGATCCAGTCAGTTCTGCAGCGTGCTTCTCAGAGTGTTCTAGATGCTCAGTCCTAAGTGTGTTTCTCCAGCCCTCCCAAGTCTGGGAGTTAGCCCGTATCTCTCAATACATTCACTTTCTGTTTAAACTAGCCAGAGTAGATGCTGTGGCTTGCAACTGAGAACCATAGTATGTTCATGTCCATAGAGTAGAATGGAGCTTGATGCAGGAGGCAGGCTATAAACCACATGCAACAATAGATGGTGCAAAAACAAACTGCAGATCGTCACCTAAGGAACCATGAGAGATACACTGCTGCCTTCACCATAGAGATGAGAGAAACTCAAGCTGGAGATGTTAGGCAGCCTGCCCCAAATCACCCAGAAATGTGCAGACCCCAGATTCAAATTGAAGTCTGAATCCAAATCCTACATGCCTATTCCAGATATCTCACATGTACATTCAATAATTCACTTCATTAAGAGGCCAATTTTCATGGTGTTTAAAACTGACTTAAGAATTTAGTCTGAGCAATCCAAGAAATGTCCATGGGATGCCCCACCTCTCCGTGGACTCTCTCAACCAGGTCTCTCTGTGTGTCCCAGTTCCCTCAGGACAGTGGGTGGGCACACGGACCTCTCAGGTCACCTTGACCCTCTGTGGCCTACCCCTGCTACCTTTCCAGTCTTGTCCTATATCACTCTCCCCCTCATTTATGTTGCTTCTTATGCAGCCCTTCTTTCATTTCCTAGAACGTTCCAGCCTCTTTCCTGTCTATTGGCTCAGTGTTGCTGCTCCATGGCCAGCACTGAAACTGGCACTTAGTAAGTGCTCAGTAAATATCGATTGAATGAATAAATAATCGGTGATTCTTCTGAAGGGGTTGCTGTGTTGAATCTTACAATACAGCAGGGGGATTCTGGGAGAACTCAAGTTTCACTTCCCAGAGCTCCACGGCTGAAGTGTTGCGAGGTACAGGATCCAGACCATTTTTCCTTAATGTGAGGGGAAAAGACAGGGATGTAAAAAGAAAAGCCCCTCCAGGACTTTTACAAAGGATCTCAGTGCTCATGTCCATTGGGTTAATTCCTTCCCCCCTCTGGTGACCTTAAGCTGGGAGGATGGTTGGAGAGGTAGGAGTTGATGGGGAAGGGGTCCCAGGACATCCTCACTGGAGAAGTACATGAGAACACCATTCAGTTCTAGCCAACAATGGCATGTATGTGTACCTGTAATATGTGAAGGTATACACTTTGAGTAGTTGACCCACAAATGTCATGGGTAGATGACAGTCCTTCAGGAAATGGGGAACAGAGATGAACAGGTAGACACCTTGACTGCTGGAAAGATGAGTGAAAACTGCATAGCGTTTCTCAAGGAGACTTCAATGGGATGGGGTCCTAGACCAGCAAAACCTTTGTGTCTGCTTCCAGAGGCCTGGCCTGCGTATCCTCAGGGGAGTCTCTCTGGATCTATCCTCACTCCTGTTCACTCTCATACTTTCCGGCGATGGCGATGTGAAGTGAGCATCACAATTATATAACCCATCTTGATTCCTCTGTGATCATTTCATCTAAAATTCACAGATTCTTGGGAGGTGAATGGATAATTCATCCGCTTTCTTCTTAAGCAATAGAATAAATCAGTCTAAAGCTCACAAAATACCTTAGAGACCGCCTAATGTGACCCGTCCTGATGTTAAAGGATGGGGAAACTATATCCCAGAGAAGGGAAATAGCTTGCCCTGAGTCACAGTCTGGCAGAAGCAAGCGTGGAACCCAGGCCTCCCAACATCCAGGCTAGGTCTCTTGTCACTGCACCACATATTCAGCCACCCAGGACCACAGGCTTGATTTACACCACAACCTGTGAGCTTTTCCAGTCTCCAACCTGAGCGCCCCAGCACACAGTGGGGTCTGGACCTGCCCCTTACCTCACACGTTGACTTCAGCAACACCAGCCCATTTTGCTCTGCCATAGGGCCCGAGTCTCCCATTGTTAATCATCTTTTAAAACAGTTTAACATCTGCTGCAGGGAAATTTACTGGCCTCAAGTTACCGGCTATAATTTTGGTCATTTGGGGGAAATAATGATGCTATAGTCGTCACTTTCCAAATGTTGCAGGAACCTGACCCAAATCAAGAAACCTCTCAATAAATCAGCTCAGAAATGGCATCAATTTCTAGCCTCACTGTTTAGAATGTTGCAGCTCTGAATCAGTGTCTGGGCTGGAGAAAGAATCCAACTCAAAGTCTCTAGATTTTAATAATAGCTGCCATTGTTCAAAGAGGGATTCATAACTCTCAGTGGACTCTGGCCAAAAGCCTTGAGGCAGACTCTGTATTTACGTATGTTTGGATGTACTAAGTGCCCTACAGTTTTCTTGAGTGGTTCTTTCGATGTGGAAGCTATCCAGATCGCCAGACCATGGTCCCGCTTGTGGACATCACCCTGGACCAAGCTCTCCCTGCTGACAAGATTTTGTAAGCCTTCTTTGGCCCTTGATTTATGGGCATGTGGCCAGGATTACTGTACATCATGACATTCGTCATCAACAGTAAAAGCAGTTGGTAACACTTACGGAGTGTTTGCTCTGGCCCAGGAGCCATTCCATTAACTCATGGAATCCCCACAACAACCAGAGAAGGCAGGTACTACTCTCATCTTCATTTAACACATGAGGAAACTGAGGCACAGAATGGGCAAGTGACCAGGCCAAGATCACACACATAGCAACAGAAAATGCTGGGGTTTGAACTCATACGGTCTGGCTCTAGAGAATCCTCTCTCTTTTTTGCAAACAGGTTTATTGATATATAATTCAAATACCATACAATTAAACCCCTTAAAGTGTATAATTCAGTGTTTTCTGTAAGGATATTCACGGAGTAGTGCAATTGTCATCACTGTCTAATCCAAGAATATTTTCATTACTCCTCACAAGAAGCCCTACACACATTTGCAGACATGCCCAACGCCCTCCTTCTCCCAGCCCCTGGCAATCACTAGTCTAATTTCTATCTCTATGAATTTGCCCATTCCGTACATTTCATGTAAATGGAAGCATGCAGTATGTGACTTTTTGTGTCTGGCTTTTTTCACTTAGCATATGTTTCAGGTTCACCTATATTGTAGCATTTATCAGTATTGCATTCCTTTGTAATTATCATTATGGCCAAATAATATTCTATTGTACAGATACACATATTTCGCTTATCCATTGATCAACTGATGGGCATTTGGGTTATTTCCACTTTGGGGCCATTACAATAATGCTGCTCTGAACATTTCTGTACAGGTTTTTTATGGACATACGTTTTTCTTTCTCTTGGTTCTGTACCTCGGAGTGGAATTACTAAGTCACCCAGTAACTCTGTGTTGAACTTTTTAAGGAACTGCCACACTGTTTTTCAGAGTAGCTGCACCATGCTACATCCCCACATCAACGCACAAGGGGCCCGATCTCTCCACATCCTTACCAACACTTACTATTTTCCATTGTTTTGATTATGGTGGATGTGATCACAGCGGATGTGAAGTGGTATCTCATTGTGGTCTTGATTTGCATTTACTTATTAACTGACGATGTTGAGCATCTTTTCGTGTGCTTATTGGCCATTTGTATAAATGATTCCTTTGTAGAAATGTCTGCTCAAATCCTTTGCCCATTAAAAATGGTTATTTTTCTTATTGTTAAGTTATAAGGGGTTTTAATATTAATATATTCTAAATGTTTCTTATCAGGTAATTGTAAATATTTCTCCCCTATTCTGTTGATTGTCTTTTCGGTTTCTGGATGATGTCCTTTGAAGCACAAACATTTTACTTTTTATGTAATCAAGTTTATTTATTTTTGTTGTTGATGCTGTATGTTTGATGTCATATCTGAGAAGTCTGCCTAACCCAAAGCCACAAAGATTTGCTCTTATGTTTTGCTCTAAGAATTTTAAGGTTTTAGGTTTCATATTTAGATCTGCATGTGAATATCCAGTTGTCACAGCACCATTTGTTGAAAAGACTATTCCTTCCCCACTGAATGGTCTTGGCATCCCAAAGTCCTCTCTTGACTACTATACTCAACTATCTATCTTGAAGCTTTTGGGGTACAAATACTTCCGTGTGTGTGTGTGTGTGTGTGTGTGTGTGACAAAAAGTAGCACAAACTACAGCAAAGCTGTGACCTAGAATGCTCATCTCATCTGAAGTTAAATCATCAGATGTCTAAAAGTCTAAAGAGTAAAGATGATGAAATAAGACCAAAACCAGATTACCCATATGACCACTGAAGCCTGAAACACACCATTAGAAAGAAGATGGGGTCTTAGTAAAAAATTTTAAAAGCAAAATCTCCCAAGGAAGAAGGAAGACAACTCCATAAGGAGTGCATGCTGTTAAACTAGCAGATGCCCTATGGTCACTCATAGATGAGAGCTAACATTCTCTGCCCAAGACACATGTGAATGAACACATAAGGTCAGATGGAGTCAGCCAATGGTGATATGGAGTTTCAGATCTGGGATGATTTCTATCAGTCCTTCCTCTGAGACCTTAGGGTTATCCTTTACTTTGTCACAACTGTTAATACAATAACTTTCTGCCCATCGAGCCAGACTCTGCCCCACTGGTAATTCAGGGACTCCTGAAGTAGCTGGTCAAGCCCCTACTACTGTGCCTTGAAGAAGCCTGGTAGAGTTTGCTTTCCTTTGCTCTGCTTTCACCATGAACCACTTTCTCACTCCTCAAAGGGCTTGTATAACTCAGAGTAAGTGACATCTGTTGCTATAACAAGCAATTCTTAAATTACAATGGTTTAACTCAATAAAAGATCATTTATCTCTCACACAAAGTCCAGTGCAACAGAGCAGGCTTCCATATGGTCATTCAATGACCCAGGGTCCTTCTATTTTGTGTCTCTGCCATACTCTTAGGACTCTAAGTCCTCTGCTAGATCCTTCTATGCAGCTAAAAGATGGAAAAAGAGGGACTGAGAATCCCTTCATTGATGTTCATACACCAGACCTGAGTAATACACTTTAGCCACAACCCATTGGCCAGAACTGAGTCACAGTCAAAAGATGCTGGGGGACAAGGCCTCCTATGCCCAGGAAATAAGGGAAATGTATTTTGGTGACCATATATCAAGATGCAGAGTTCAGCTGTCATAATGACAAAATCTGTATGATGCTTCCAAGCTATCCTAGTGTGTTCTTTCCTCTGAGCTCAGAAAGGTCTCTCTGGTCACCTGCTTTCAAATGTGACCAGATCTATTATGAAGATGGCCTCAAGGCAAGTCCATAAGTCAGGCAGTGAGGTGAGTCTGGCAGGATCTTTCCTTTCCATAATAGTTCGTGACTGTCAAACAAGAATTCTACAAATACTAGCCATGTGTGGCAGCTCACATCTGTAATCCTAGCACTTTGGGAGGCCAAGCTAAGCAGATTGCTTAGGGTCAGGAGTTCAAGACCAACATGGGCAACATGGTGAAACCTCATCTCTACAAAAAGTACAAAAATTAGCCAGGCATGGTGGGACATGGCTGTAGTCCCAGCTACTTGGGAGGCTAGGGTGAAAGGATCACCTGAGCCCTGGAGGTTTCTGCTGCAGTGAGCCATGATCATGCCAGTGCACTCCAGTCTAGGCAACAGAGTGAGACCCTGTCTGAAAAAAATAAAATAAATAAAAGAATTCTACAAATATCTAATTACCTAATCTGGGTCAAAAATCAGAACAGGTTCTGAGAGCCTGGTCTGGCCTGGGGTTGGATGTGTGTACTGAGAGGGTGGGGCTCAGAGATATCAGAAAAACAGATTCTATTTCTTTTCATGGTCAAACAATATCCCATTATATAGATACATCATGTTTTGAATGATTCTCTTCCAGAGGGCTGAGCACAGAGGCAAAGCCAGATGCAAGGCCATGGAGCACAGCCTGGAGACAACAAAACAAAGCATGAATTAATTAATCCATGAAGGCATTGAATAACAACAGCTCTGACATCACAAAGAGAAACAATTAGAAAGTATGTGGCTCCTGATCGAAAAGCACCAGTACCCATTATCTAGGAGAAAAACTCAAACCTGAATGTGATAAAGCCTCTAGGTCCAACTACTAACTTAGCAGAAATACACAGGGTAGAGGAACATGCTAACCAACACCACGAGGATGCAGTCAGTGACATCTAGGCTGCGGGAAGCTCTGCAGGCTAAATGACACTGGTTCTTCAACAAATCCATCAGGATAAATTAAAAGGGAATGGGGGATGCATGTTTAGATTAGAGAGGCTTAAAAATATATATGGAAGAAACGGGCAAAACAGAACTGCAGAGCTTAGAGATCCATGCTTGTGTGATAAACTGTAAAGAAATGTTCACCACCAAAATCAGCCACCTTGGCATAGGAGGATAGCCTTGGGGTCCCAGAGTAGTTGAAGAAGAGGTGTAAGCTCAGGGGAGTTGAGCTCAGTTCCTGGTCCTGTTCCTGGTTATCAAGATGAATTCAGGGTTGACAACTGTACCTCATTTTTTTGAGTAGCAAAAATGAGGTCAATTATACCAATTCTGCCAACCTCTTAAGATTGCCTTGAGAACCAAATGAGCCTGTGCCACCCATCTTTCTCTTATTCCATAGAATTTGGGAAACACCGCCTGCCTTCTTGGAGATTCACAGCACTGGTGAGCCAGTCATCCTTCATCTTCTGTGTTCCACCTTACCTCCTCCAGAAAAATGCAAATCCTCACTTCCTGCTGATCCCACAGCCATCAGCACAACCCTCTGCCATGATAGCTAGTTTTTGGCTCTTTCTTAAGCTATTGTGTTAGCAGTACCCAGTAAGGGGCCCAGGCGCTGCAGATAAAGTTGGCTGTAGGCAAAGTCAACAAAGTCCATTGAATGAATAATATACAGGAAAGTCTCTGTAATGATTGAGGTACAGTTACAAATGTAAATTATTTGGTTATGTGTTATCACCACTGAGCTATGGGATTAGGACACTAGGGAGAAACTATCATATTATTCAGAGTGGATGATTGGACAACTGTTGCCTTTTGGATAAAGAAGGCCGTGTGAAGGACGAAGAGAAAAAAAGAACTTAATCTGGGCCACTGCTTTGCCTTGGTAGGGTAAGCAGATGGCAGCACCAGAGAATGTGGCCAGAGGAGGTGCTGAAAGGAGGAAAGAGGGAGTAGGGTCCTAAAGCCAAACCAACATACACTTTTAACTTTGCCAGGGTCTGGGCTCATCTGTGCTGACATAGTGGATGGTGAAAACACCCTACCACAAGAAAACAGCTTGGGAAAAAAAGCTTGGTTGTCTAGACAACAAGGTTCTGCTCCTGGCTCTTATTAGTGAGCTTGAACTGTCTGATGCTCCCTACCACACTGGTGGGCTTCTGTGGAAGGCTGGGCAGCCATGAATGAAGATCACATGGAGTCTGGGACTGAAGGTGCCAAGTGGCCAAACCTATCGTCAGTCTTTCTAGAAGCCTACCCTCAGGACCTGTGTGGGCTCTATAGGAAACCCCAATTCAAAGGATACAAGAAGATGATGAAAGAGTTTGAGTGTGGGAAATACCGGATTAAATAGAATGAAACAAATTTCTTCATTGCAGAACTTCTCAGAGCCTTTCATAGATGCTGTGAATCTCCAAGAAGGCAGGCAGTGTTTCCAAAAGTCTATGGATCTAAGAACCCTTTCTCATGAAGCATCTTACGGGCTTCATGTGCCAGAGTGTGGTTTCAAGAAAGGCTGGTCTAGAGAGATGCCAGAGTTGGGAGCTGAAACATTATTCTCCTTAAATACAGGCTCAGGGGGACAGAGGGCATACAGTTACATGGCTAATAATTCACATGAGCTATCTGCTTTGATCTGGGGGGACTTGTGTCCATTTACCTTTGCCTCCCTGCCCAGGCCCTCAGATGGACACTTTGGTGGGAGAATCTTCTGGGCTCTCAATTCTGAATTCACCTTCAGGTACCATGGGGCAACTCTTTGACAAGATAGCTTTTAGGACATCAATTATTTCTCCTTCCTAAGTAAGGAGCAGGGATTTACTGCAACAGCTGAACCATCCCAACAGCCTTGTAGTGGAAGAGCCACGCCCTACCACCACTCTAGGGTCAGAGCCCAGGGGTATCTCAGACCAGGGTTGGTGCAAAGGCTCATTGTCCCACAGATGCGGAACGGGAGGGGCTTCACAGGCCAGGGGTGATGAGAACTATCCTGGAGTAATTTATTAATATGACTGCACCTCTTTCTAGAAGCCTGGGAGGCACGTGTAATAGAAGGAACATTTTGAATACATCTCCAAGCAGCAATCCCTCTGGCCTGAGATGCAGGCTGTCTGTGGTGGGATCTATAAGATGATATCAAAATTTCCTACCTGAGAATTCTGTGTCGCTAAGACAAGAATAACATCCCAGCCCTCTTTCTGTGACCAGCTTTGGAAAAGCTGAACAGAGGCTGGGCTGGAGGAAGCTCCATGAGCCATGTCCCAAGGCCAGGCCTATGAGGAAGTTAGAGAGAGAACAACCAGTGCCAGCTCTTCCTCCTCCTGCTGCTTCTGGGGCTCCTGTTTTCTCAGCCACCTCCAGCAGTTCCTCTTTTCAGCTATGGCTTAGGTAAGAATTATGGAATTGCTATTATTACCTGAGTCCAACAGCCAGGGCTTGATGGCTGCCGCCCGGCAACTCCAGCCCAGAGGGGAGCCAACTGAAATGACAATAAAAGTCCTTGGCAGCTGATGGCCTCTCGTCTGCATGCTGGGGCTGACAAACGGGATGTGGAGCCAGCCCTGACTCCAGCTCCTTGGGAAGTCTTGGAGCTGGCCCATCGCCTCCCCGGCATCTGATTCCAAAGGCATTTTTCAGCCCAACTGGGAAAGCTGTGACAGTCTCAACAAGGGCTACTTTATCAACCTTGAGAAGTAAGTCTCCAAGCCTCAGTCCAGGGCATCTTCTGGAAGAGAAGCAGATGAGCCTGCCCTGATTTGACTGGCTTTGTCAATCAACCAACCAAACAAACAGCATTTAGAGAACACTGCTGCAAGTGAAGGCATTGTCCAAGACTTCTGCATTCAACACATCTTTCTGAAGGCCTACTGTGTGTCAGTCACTGTACTGGGTCCTGGGGATATGTCTATGAACAGAGGAGACAGCCCTGCCCTCTTGGGAGCTCATACTCTGTGATCAGGAGAGAGATGAGAAACAGAATAAATCAACAAGTTATACAGTGAATTAGAAAGTAATGAGGTGCTCTGGAGAACATTTGAGTAGTCCAGGGATAGGGCATGTGGGAGGCAGGAGTGCGTTTGAAATGGGTAGTCAGAGAAGGACTCACATTTGAATCAAGACTAGAAGCAGGTGAAGGGTTGAAACGTAAACCCCAAAATGACCTACCCCCTAGAGTTTAACATCTCTGTTCATAGAAAAAGGCACAGAAAGCATCACACTGATAGGCAGGGTATCCCAAGGAGGAAATGACCACATCCCGCTGTGTGCCAGGGAGGGGAGAACCTGCAGCCTGGGAGTTGCTCCCTGAAAGAACTTCATTGCTTGAAACCTGGGTGAGATGCCTAAGACAGGTGGGATTTACTTGGGACCAGCAATATGAGGAAAAGTTGTGAGTGGGACACATGAGAGGAGAGGAGACATCTGGGGTGACAGCAGGACCAGGGGCCCCACTCTAATGGGTGCAGTCCATGGAAGAGAAATATCTGAGGAGGTTTAGCAGGCTGAGTCCATGAGAAGTCTCCCTTTTTCCCACTGGGAAGCTTTCAGATCAGTTGATTGTTCTCCAAAGACCAAAAACCCTGTAAACTGGAGGGTCTCAAACATACCCGCCAATCAGTATCACCTGGCTTTTATTCTGGACCCATCAATCAGAATTTTTGTTTTTAAAAGCCATCCAGATGGCTCCAAACGCCAGTTAGATTTGGAGGCCGTTGTTCTGGACCTACACGGTCCTGCTTTTATTACCTGAATCATTTCAGGGGCAACTCAAGTGGCCAGAGAAAATCAGGGGCTTTCCCCACTGCATGGGCAGGATCTGTTTATATGTCAGTTTCCACCAGGAGACCACAAACCCCTTGAGGGCAGGAACTGTATTTTACTTTTCTGTATGAAAATGCAGGCCCTGAAATGTAAGAGGCATTGATACATATATTCTGAACTGAACTGAGCTGAGCTGAGCTGAGCTGAGCTGAGCCTGGTTCTACCAGGTGCTAGCCATCTGCGTGTGGTCCTGACACTTCACCTCCCCAGGCCTCAGCCTGCATCTATAAAATGGGTACAGGCTGGCCATGGTGGCAGGCACCTGTAATCCCAGCTACTCAGGAGGCTGAGGCAAGAGAATCCCTTGAACCTGGGAGGCGGAGGTTGCAGTGAGCTGAGATCGTGCCGCCGCACTCCAGCCTGGGTGACAGAGTGAAACACTGTCTCAAAATAAATAAATAAATAAAAATAAAAAATAAAATGGGTACAATGATTCCTGCCCTTCCTACCTCACAGGATTTCTAAGAGGTCCAAAGTGAGGCAACATGTGTACTTGCAGAAGCAGCTGAACAGTTTCTCTAGGAGTTTCCAGTGGAGAGGAAGCTTGGCACAGATGGCCCAACATAAATCATCTTAAGGCCTTGTTTGACCTTAGAATCTGCCCAATGAGTAGGTTTATCTTTCTGAATTTTTTCTTTTGCTGTAATTAAATGTCACTCATTCATACTGAACAGTCAAATAACAATCTACTTTGTGCCAGACGCCATATTTGACAATGAGAACCCACAAACGAAGGAGGTATAGTCCTGACAGTCACTGAGCACAGATTCGAATGGGGAAGATCAAACACATGGACCAAGAGCACCGACGGAAGCGAGCAGAGTGAGGACTATCGCCAAACGCGTCACTTCCAGGCGTGAGGTGATAAGTAGAAGAAAATCTCCCAGGTGGAAAGTGTACAGAAAACAGCTCTTTCAGGATCGGAGGGTCAAGTGATATGACCTCACGACAGCGTGAGGAGTCGGAGCAGAAGATGCAGGAAAGAGGTGAGACAGCATCTGCCTTGAAGATAGCACCCGATGAGCCCTCTCTCCTGGTATTCATGCCATTGCATAATCCCTTTCCATGAGAGTGGACTGGGCCCAGTAACTCATCTCTAACAAAGACACTAAGGCAAAGTGATGAGGTTGCAAAAACGCTGTGGCTTCCATCTTGGGTGTTCTCTCTTGCTCTCTGATTAGCTCACTCTAACGGAAGCCAGTGCTGGGCTGCAAGCTGCTCTGTGGAAAGTCCTATGTGTCGAGGAGCTGATGTCAATGGCCCACAGTGAGCAAGGATGTGAGGTGCTCAGTCCAACAACCAGCAAGGAACAGAATCCTGCCAGCGATCCCGTGAGCAAGCTCAGGCTGGATCCTCCCTTGACTGAGCCTTCAGCTAAACCTCAACCTAGCTGTCCCCTCCGTTGCAGCCTTGGGTGACCCTGAGCTAGGGGACCCAGCTAAAATGTGCTCAGATTCATCATGCATAGAAAGTGTGAAATAATAAATGTTTGAGGTTTTTAGCTCTTATTTAGCAATAGATAACTAATATAAGTTAGCTATTACAACATCACAGTGTTCAAGCATGAGAGGGAAATAAAACCTATTCTTTGACAATGGGTTGACTGGCAATGAATGCAGGAATCCCAGGAGTGATGGGAACTTGAACAAGGCAGTGGCAAAGGAACAGAGAGGAACAAGCAGAGAGATATTACGAGGCATGTTGGCAGGACTTGGGTTCCAGGAGGCCACATGGTCCATTCATCTGGTTACTTAAGCCAAAAATCTCAGTTATCACTGGTTGTTATTGTGCTCAGATCTCCACATTCAATCCACTAGCAAATTCCATCTTCAGCTTCTCCTCCCTCTCCCAGTCCTGTTCTCCACACGACAGCCAGATCGTGTCACCTTCCCGCTCATAACCCACTGATGACTTTTAACTGCTCTTAGAATAAAATCCAAAATCCTCCCCACGTCCCATAGTCCCTATGTGATGTGGCTTCTGGCCACTTTCTAAGTCTGTGTCTTCCTGTTCTTCCCATTCTCTCAGTCACAGCCAAATAGTCTTGCTAGCCCGTCTTCAATTCTCTTCCTGCAGATGCTGCATTTGCACAGCTCACTCCCTTAGTCCTTCCAGAAATTGCTTCCTGATGGGGAGGGATTTAAGCTGAGGTCCTGAAGAAAAACCATAGAACTTGCCGCCTTAGATGGCTTAGGGAAGTTGGCTGCATTTATTCAGAGTCACATCGCCCACTACAGGACTGGCAGTATTAGGTGTAGTGAAAGCTTTCTTGGATGCTGCCACAACTTCAGGTCCTGGGGCTTGATGGCCAGAGAGGATGGGGGACATTCTCCTCCTTCAAGGTCTTTGCAGATGTAGAGCATCTTGGAAGTAGCCCATCACACCTGTCACTGAGGGTTTTTGTTTTTTTTTTTTTTTTCTTTTTTGAGATGTAATCTGGCTCTGTCGCCCAGGCTGAGGGCAGTGGTGCCATCTCAGCTCACCGCAACCTCTACCTCCTGGTTCAAGCGATTCTCCTGCCTCGGCCTCCCAAGTAGCTGGAATTATAGGCATGCAACACCACACCCAGCTAATTTTTATATTTTTGGTAGAGACGGGGTTTCACCATGTTGGCCAGGCTGGTCTCGAACTCCTGGCCTCAAGTGATCTGCCCGCCTTGGCCTCCCAAAGTGCTGGGATTACAGGTGTGAGCCACCACGCCTGGCTGTGTCACTGCCTCTTTAACTGCCTCAGACACTTCCCATCCACCAGTGGGCTTGATCCTCTCTTCAAGGTTGCGGAGAAATATGTTCAGATGTTATTTTCACCACTGCCTAGATAGGTGTGGCAGCAGAGGCACAGGGAGGTGAAGTGCCTTGTCCTAGGGTTTCTTTTCTTTTTGTGTTTTTTTGAGACAGGGTCTTGCTCTCTCACCCAGTCTGGAGTGCAGTGGCACAATCATGGCTCACTGCAGCCTCAACCTCCCAGGCTCAAGGGATCCTCCCACCTCAGCCTTCTGAGTAGCCGGGACTACACTTGTGTGCCATTACATCAAACTAATTATTTTTTTTTAGAGATCAGGTTTCACTGTGTTGCCCAGTTTGGTCTCGAACTCCCAAGCCTCAAGGAATCCTCCCACTTTTGCCTCCCAAAGCACTGGGATTGCAAGACTGAGCCATCTGTGCCCAGCCCCTAGCGTTTCTTGATTGCCAGTTAAGTATACCTCATTATCCTTGGGTCTTCAAAACAATGAGAGCAAGACAGGAAAACATAAATAAATCATAGTAAGAAAATAAGAGACATGTAAAAGTGCTTTGTCAATTGCTATTCATTTAATAACTGTTTTAGCTTAATATGCTGTGGCTTTGAAGCAGTCATTCATTAAGCTGAATTTCTTGGCCACCTACACACCATGTGGTCAGACGCTGTGCTAAGCAGCAGCTATTCACCCTGAGTGCCCAGTATAGGGCAGGGTGTGGCCCGTGCGGCTCTGGGTGGAGCTGGTCTGCAGGGTGGAGGGTGAGGACTTGGAGAGAAGAGGGCATTTGGAGTCAGTTGCCTGGAGATGGTGAGAACGACAGCCCCCGTGGGGCTCTCTGTTGTCTGCTCCATGAAGGGTCTTAGTCCTCTGCAGAGTCACCGTCCCTCCTTATGCTCACACAGCCAGCATTGCTCTGGGTTCTCAGGAGGCATCCTGCAGGGCATAGGACAGTGCCCGCCAGCAGAGTCACAGTGAGTCCAGGGATCAGGGATCATCCCTTGGTGATGTAAAATGGCTCCAGTGGTGACCCGGTGAGTCAACAGTGTGTCTCTCCCCACCAGTCTTCTAATTCATCATCTCCCCTGCAGGCCACCTACAGCGTGCTAGAAATGTCTGCTCTTTTTCACTTTTTCCCTAAAGACAGAAGAAAAAACGACAAGGAGTTGGAAAAGCACAGGAGCCAGGTAGTGCAGCAGGGCGGTGCCAACATGAGGAGCCAGCCAGGGTGAAGGCTCGGCTGGGAGCAGAGGGCTTCGGGGACAAGGGACATTCAGACTCAAGGGCCATGGGCCCCTCTCCTGTGCCGACATGAGTCTCTTAGGCCCCCTCGGCTACAACTGGAAGGGCCTTTCAACGCCATCTCATGGAACCTTGGTTTCAAGTCAATTGATGATCAAAGAGGCCATGTTGTAATTAAGCCAGATTTGTTCTGGCCTTAGAGAATGGAAGAGAAAGTTGAAAAAATAGTTACCTTGGACAGAAAGCCTGAGTTTTACTGCACTCAACCATATAGTGACACCTAATCATTTACCTATGACTGGTCTATGCCTGGTTTCCTCTAGGCCAGTCTAAGTTCCTTCAGGGCCGAGGCCTTTCCCAAGATTTCTCTTGTGTCATGGATACCCAGGAAATGTTGGCCCACATCAGGTAAACAGAAGGAAAGAAAGAAAAGCAGATGAAATCCAAGCAGTGAACAGAATCAATGATGAGCCAACAGACACCTCCTATGTCACCTGCAGCTCACTCCTACTGAGAAGTCAAAGCCAAAATTACAAAGCAGTGTGGTCTAGTGGAAAAGCACAGAATCGTGAATAATTACAGTAATATTAGTAACAACATCAAGACATGCATGGCTGGGCATGGTGGCTCACGCCTGTAATACCAGCACTTTGGGTGGCTGAGGCGGGCGGATCATGAGGTCAGGAGTTCAAGACCAGCCTGGCCAACATGGTGAAACCCCGTATCTACTAAAAATACAGAAAATTAGCCAGGCATGGTGGCATGTGCCTGTAGTCCCAGCGACTCAGGAGGCTGAGGCAGGAGAATCGCTTGAACCCGGGAGGCGGAGGTTGCAGTGAGCCGAGATCGTGCCA
>NW_016107512.1:3281959-3299311 GCF_001604975.1 Cebus imitator | reverse complement strand
AAAAAAAAAAAAAAAAAAAGACATGCACATTGTGTCACACACTCTTTTGTCACAAAGCCTGTCCATCGTGGCCAAGTACTGCTGGCCAGGGCAGGTCTGAACCGTCTTTACTCCACCCAAACCCTAAAGTATCTTAGTGAGAGGAGTCGTCACTAGAAAAGGGCCATTCATTCTCTCCTGCCTGAAGCCCAGGCAATGCCCAACAGACTCAATTTCCACACCTTCCTGGAATGAAAATAGCATTTGTCAGTGCCTGACCTGTGCTTATCAGGCTCTCCAGGGGGAAGTGAGAAGTTTGGAAAAAGCCTAATCTAAAATTACCATTGATTTTTTTTCAAGTCACTATTTCATCCATTTTGAAATTTCAAAAAGTGTACAGAGGGCACAAGATTTTTTAACACTCCTCGAAGACAGGCCCAAGCTTGAGTCCGCTTCTGCTCAGGGCATGCTCCCCACTCCCACGTGTCCTTGTAAAGAACACAGGAGGGCGTGAGCTGGGGTTTCCCTCCTTGGCTATTCTCCTGGCATGGGTAGCATGAATCCTCCAGCTGTAATGGGGAAAACTTTCATCCTCCTTCTGATGTCCCCTGCCCAAGAGAGGAAAGAGAGATGGGGAGGGACTAACACAATTGAGAAAATAGATCTGCCAGCAATGTGCTAGGCCTTGGTTCACACACACGCACATATTAGGACAGTTTGTAACAATGGTCGCCTGTACTGACACAGCACTTTTTTATCTGAGTCATTTCACACCCACCCACAGAGCACAGTGAGCCTCATAATCTCTCAATGCCTCGGTCTCTTCATCTGTAAAATGGCCATAATCACCCGTGCTGCCCAGGGTTGCTGTGGGGACTGGTGAGGACAGGGTCTTACAAGGCCTTCACCAGGTGAGGCCCAGCCACCCCTTGAGGGCTATAAGATCTTACCCTTATTTCTCACCCGAATCACAGAGGTGTGATGTGCCAGTGCTGGTTGGTGCATTTGAGGGCCTGGACTCCCAGTTGAGGGCCCTTTCCCAGCCCTGCCGGGGGACCCATCTGCAGTGAGCCAGGTTTGCCCATCCTGAGAGCACAGGAGAATTCTAATAAGAACCAGAGCCCCGATGTCCCAGTGCCCCCACACAAATCAACCTGGAAAGCAGTCACCATCAAATTAGGCCAGGCATTTTATTTTCAAACCCCAGATTTTATTTGTGAGGTTTGCTTTTCCATGAGGAGGTCTGTTGCAGACACTTGCAATTGCTTTTAGGGCTTGGGAATTCTGGCAGGGGCACCAGAATCACTTCATGATCAAGCACTCTGTGCACGGTCGTGTGGGCTCTGACACCCAGCGAGGGTTCTCCTGCCGTTTCTCACATGTGCTACTGAGGATCTTCTTGTTCCTGATGTTCACACCGGGTGTTCTGTTCCAGTGTGTCAGGCCATGGGCTGCGAGGGCAGGTGGAGAATGGAGGCCTCTGCTCACCAGTGGTTCCACACTAACTGACGTGCATGGCCGACCCACAACCACAAAACCTCACTCGGTATTCAGCACTGTTCAGTATCAAATGTAATCATCTTAATCATTTGCTGATTCCTTGAAAATTGGTAAAACTCCATTCGATAGACGTGGGAAATTTCTGGTTACTAAAATATAAATTTTTAACTTAAAGAAACTCATTCCCAATACCACCAATACCAAAATGTACCGCAGCTTTCTGGTTTGGAGCTCGTTTTGCTTCTTTCTTTAAACCACACTCTTCCGGGTTCCTTCTATGTCTGTTGGGTGGTCCTCGCAAACAGGAATTTTCCAGATGCCAGAAAATGGTTCCCACTTTATGTCTTAGAATATGTGTGAGGGGCATCCACATAGCTAACGAGGGCAGCTGGATGTGTCAGTGGGGGTGCTGGCTAGGGTCTGGCTCCAGCCTTCCCGCTTTGCTCTGTGGCATTGGGCAAGTCAGGTCTCCTCTCTGAGCTTCGGTTTCCTCCTGTGTGGAGTATGCTGCTTGTTGGAGAAGTCTGGGTAGCCTGCCCGTTTCGAGTCCCTGCAACTCAAGGGGTCTTTGAGAACCTGGACTCAAGAACCAGAGGGATCCCCAGCAAGTCACTAACCATCTCAGTGCCTGACTGACAGTGAGATAACAAAACCCCTGCTTTTTTAGGTTTTGTGACCAGTGAACGGCTGAGTACATGTGAAGTGCCTGGAACAGCGACTGGCCCATGGTAAGCCATGTCAGCCTGCACTCTGGGTGCTTTGACAGCACAGAATGGGACCTCCCTAAGGCAAAGGGTGTGCCTTATTCATCTTTGTGTCCTCAGCACCTGGTGTGGGACCTGGCAGACCTGGCTGAAAGGAGAACTGAATTAAAATTAGTGAAGAAACATCCAGCTCCGAAGGAGATCTATGAAGAGAAGGAAGCGCTTGTGGGGGGCACTATTCTTTGGAGTGACAAATGTACTCCCTGTCCTCAGCCCTTTGAAGTGTGTGTGGGATGGGGGTGAGGGGAGGTATAAAAATCTTCAGCCCCTCCCGTCCTTTTCCCACCCCACCCGCTCCTGCGGTGGCCGCCGCGCACAACCCAGCCCATCCCAGTCGCCCCTCGGTCTTCTTTCATCCCAAAGTCCATCCTGGAACTTCAGGAAAACAGTAGTCAAAAAAGAAACAGCCCTGGCCGCCCCTCAGCCCCGGGCCAGCAACCTGAGCTGCAGAAGGAAAGCGGCAATTATGGTTTGGGGTTTCCCCCCTCCTCTCCAGCTTCTCGACTCACTTTTCATCTTCCTCCTGCCTTTTGAGAGCTCCGCATGGAGCTCCACGGAGCTGCGCTCCCGGTGTGGCTGGGATGGGGGCGCAGCAAAGACCCCCACCTCCTCCGAGAGCCCGGGGTGGAGCGATGGCCCTGGTGGGGGCAGATGGAGGAGTGGGAGTGAGGATGGGGGAGGGGTGGGCTGGTGCCCCTCTCTGCTAATCCGCAGCCCCCAACTCTGGCCCAGCGCCTGGCAGCTCACCCCTCACCCAAGGAAATTTATTAGCAGGGGCTGCTGGGAGGGCCGGGTTCCCGAGACTTCATTACTCTTACAAAATATACTATGGGACGTTTACTAGTGTCCCATGAAGTGTGGCCATAAATCAGGGGCTCCGAGGCGCTTGTCAGAAGAAATGAGGAAAGTGGGTTTGCTCGCGCCCACGTGACCTTGCGGGACCGAGAGCGTCCAGTGCCCAATCAATGCCACCTTGGCCACCCGCCTGGCCCTGGGGCTGGCACTGGATTTCCCACATTCACAACGAAAATGGCATCCAACTCCAAATGCACACATGTCACACGCTGAATCTCTCCTGGAAATATTTCCTCTGCCAGTTTTATTCTCCCGGCCCCAGGGACCTACAAAACTTCTGTGCAGCACGATCCTGTTACTAATATACACACATGAAGGAAATACCCCCGAAGGTTAGCAGGGATGCTCTCTTGGTAGAACAATCGCAGGTGACTTTTATTAACTTCTTTATACTTTCCCAGATTTTCCACACTTAAAAAAAAAGGTGTGACTTCTATAATCAGAGAAAACGTTACTTTTTTAAACAAAGGAAAATTTAAAAGCCAATTGTGGGAAAATATGAATGTTTCCTGTTATTTGTAAAAATGTAAAACTGTGAACAACCTAAATGTGTAACAATTAGTCCACACTTCTGGGACAGAATATCACATAGTCACTTAAAATACTGGTCATGAAAAGACAGGAAATGCTTATGATTTAATGCTTAGCAAAAAAAAAAAGGCCGTTTTTGTATACATATGCTGATTAGCAGTATATAAAAATATACAAAAAGAAATATTATTGTTGTATTAGGGTGTGGGTTTCTGGAATCATTTTTTTCTCTTCTCTGTTTTCTAAATGCTGTGTAGTGTGGTTATAATCCTTTTGTAATGTTCAAGTGTTTGAAAAAAGAAAATGCAAACTGGGTCTTGGCCTCCTGCACCCCCCTCCCCCATCCCGGCTCAGTACCACACACGTGCTGTCGCCCCACATTAAAACATGAAGCCCAGGGTGCCGTGGTAGGCTCAGTTCCGTTAGGACAATCTGGAACAATCAGCTCCACCAATGAACTTTTTACGGAGTTTCTGACTTTGAAGCTAAGTAATGAGACTTGGCCCCTGACCAGGCCTTGAAATGTTCAAAGTGGCCTCCCCACGTCAATTAGCTAATCTGAGGCATCCGAGGTAGGCCAGCAGGCGGGCAGGCAGTGAGATCCTGGTTGATGGAGGAGGATGGGAGAGGTAGGTGTCCCTGCCCAAAGTCAGGCGAAGAGTTTGAGGGTCCTGTTCCAGTCTATGGCCAGACCGGAGGATGTGGGGGGCAGTCTTTCTGAGGCTCTCCCCTAACCCTTTCCTTCTGCCTTACATCTGGGGACAAGTCCAGAGAGGAAGGTGGGTGGAAGATAGGGAATTTTAGGGCTCTGAGTTGGTCTCTGCCTAATCAAAGGAGTGCTTCTTTCAGACATGAGACTTCTCCTGTTTAAGGGAAACAGGCTGGTCTCGAGCACCCTCTAGCCGGCCAAGATGCCCACTACTAGGAAGTATCACCCCACGCCTTAGCACAAGCAAGAGGAGCTGCTGCTGGTTTCTGTTCAAAGAAAGTCCCCAGGAGTCTTCTAGATGCTGGGTACAAAGAAACTATCCCTCTCTCCCGCCCCCAAGAATTTTAAAGTAAATTGACCTTCCTCAGCAAAAGGATTCCTCAACCCCAGAAGAGGGGCATGTTTGCTAGGTCTGGCTTTTGGGGGTTTGGTGGGCTTTTCCCCCTTATTTTTTTTGATAAAAAGTCACTCTGTCCTGACCTGATGGGAGTAGGTGCAGGTGAACCTCTGGCCTACCCCAGATAATCATCCCAGATAATCACTCCACATTTTGAATGGGTCTCACAGCATTTGGAATTTCAGTGGCTTTTGGTTTTGATTTTTAAAGGGAAGGGGAAGGAAAAAAAAAAACCCTTTTGCCTTGAAGCAATGAGTTCTCTTGGCAGCTATGAGGAGCCTGGCAATGTTGAGGCCTTTACTGGCAGGGCTGAGAAGATGGGCTGGTTGGTTGTGGTGTGTTTAGAAGTTTAAAACAGCAAAAAGACAGAGCGAGGGTTTGCAGGAAGGGGGCCTGGGGTGGGGGTAGCAAGACCTCCAGATCTCCTCTCTACTGTAAATTACAAGCCTGCTTTTTTTAATTTCCTTTCCCAGAACAATGTTATTCATTCAATTCCAAAGTAAACATTGGGCTTAGATACTCAACAGTTTGGGAGAACAAACTGTCCTCGTTGTCAGGGTCTTTACCTGTCAGGGGTCTGATTAAACCCATATATCTTCATGGCAGCCATCAGCCACCACAGTGGGCTGAGGAGGGACTCCGCACCAGCCTCATGCTCCAGCAGCAGGGCACCCCCTCGGTGCCAGCCCTGGGCTTGCGGGGCTTCCTCTCTCACTGACCGGGTGACAGCAGGGTGTCTGTTCAGGGCTCCAGCCTGATCCTGGACCTCTGGGGCAAGGAGGCAGATCCAAAGAAATGCTAAGGGCCTGGAGGGCACCAGGGACAGGGGAAGAGGAGGGGAAGGGGGTGTCCTAACCGCCTTCACAGTGATAGATGTTTGCACTAGAGGGGAGTTGATTTGGGGAGAAGTGCAAGCCTTGGGTAGTAAATCATGCAATCCAGTGTCGGTGCTAAGAATATGGAAGGCCATTTCCTTTCTCCTAGGGGAAGGCTGCTTAATTAAGAGATCTCCGGGTACTTGACTTTGCTCATAAATTTTAGAGAGCTGTAAAACTCAATGTGTGTCTGTCTGTGTGTCTGTACGTGCACGTGGGATGAGAGGAGCAGAGTACATCCAGAGCTCTGTTCAGAGTGACATTCACTCAACAGCTCGCCTCAGCCCTTTTGTGACTCAGTTTCCCTATGTTGGCAATGGCAGAGGAGGCTGCCTCTCTCATCCCTGCTCACAGATAAATATCAGGACACCGAGTTGGAAAGCACATGCGCCCTGATTGCTGAATTAAGAGAAGGGCACTGGGGCCCCCGCAGGGGGAGAAGGGGAAGGACGACTTTGATAAGGTTGCCAGTGTTGGGGTGGGGGGACACAGAGCCCAGATCCAGGCTCCAGATGACAGTTAACAGATGTCAGGAATAACAGTTTCCATCCTTCCTAGCCCGTACCCCAGGGGTGCCCCAGTTTCTCTGGTGAGCCGTCCTCAGAAACCCGTGGCTAAGATCTAAAGTTTCCTGCTCTCCTCTAAGGAATATTTAATTTCCACAGTACAGGCTGTTTCCCTTCCAGAAGAACTCGTTTCCCCTCCTGGCTTATCTGATTATGGGCATCTCCGAGAGCAACTTGTCACCTATCATTTTCCACAGAAGTGAGCATTAGCAGTTGGGGAGCTGTGAGGGGGGCCCCTGAGGAGCCTGTGATGCTGGGGCAGGGGGCTGGGGGGAGAAAGGCAAATTCAATGCAGGAGGCCAAGGAAAGGAAAATCAATCTGTCCTAGAAGAGCACCAGCCAAGTGAGGGTTTCGCTAGTGGAGAGAAAGTACTCTAGTGTGGCACTTTCCCTCCGTAACGCACCTTAACTCTCCATAAGGCTTGGGTTCCACAAGGTCCCAGTGAACGGGTAGGCTGTGATTATGACTTGTGTTGCAGAAAGGATAGCTCAGCCAAGAAAGGGAAAGTGGGCTGTCATGTAGGTCACACTGCCAGAGGCCGGTCAATCCAGTCCTCAAACCCACCTGTTTCAGGTTCTCATCACGTTGGGTCAGCCAGTGTAAGGCACAGCTCGCAGAGAGCTGCAGCTCAGAGGGGCTAGGGAGGGAGATGCCTTGCATCTTCATGTCAGGATTGCTCACTGATGGCATGGGAAGATGTCATGTGACAGATGTGTGGACGGTGCTCTGACTTCTGCGGCTCCAATCAATGCCCTTGACTTAGGCGCTATCCATGGCAATGGTGTCCAGTGTCTGGGATGGTTTGGGGGCACCCTCAGCCTGCTTTGTTTTTGTAAGCCCTCAATTCCTTTTGGTGGTGAGCGCTGGTGAGGATCAAACTGGGTGATGTCTGTGAATGTGCGGGCACGAAATAAGCTTTCAAGACACATTGGTTCCATTCTTCCAGAAAATGAGAATATGCATTTGAGCTCACTGAGTATACATATGTGAATATGCTCAATATGCATATTCAATGAGCTCAAATGCATATTCCCATTTCCTGGAAGTAATATGCAACTGGCTGGCTGGGCATGGTGGCTCATGCCTATAATCCCAGCACTTTGGGAGGTTGAGGTGGGCAGATCACTCGAGGTCAGGAGTTCAAGACCAGTCTGGCCAATATGGCGAAACCCAGACTCTACTAAAAAAAAAATTAGCATGGTGGCATGCGCCTGTAATCCCAGCTACTTGGGAGGCTGAGGCAGGAGAATCACTCGAACCCAGGAGGCAGAGGTTGCACTGGCACACTACAGCTCTACCCCAAGTTAAACCTGTTGAGGAAATAAGATTGAATGCTAGGGCCAGGTTTGCTCATGGGGCTCCTTCACTCCAAGATGACAATGCCAAGGATATGGAGAGTGGACATAAGGAGGCAGGGGAGAGGTCTGGTGCTACAGGAAGTGCACTGAGCGTTTTAAGGCATTCCAGCCCCTAAGCACCCTCACTCTGGGTCCATGATTCCATCAGTAGTTCTCCAAGGGTGGTCCCAGCAGCAGCATCACCTGGAAACCAGTTAGAAATGCATATTCTCAGGCAACACACAGGTCTTTGCTGAGTATGGAAAATAGGCTACGAAGTTTCAACCAGACATCATGCCCCAGTTTTCTGTATCTGTATGAGAGACAGTGATGCCTTCTCTGAGCTAATATTATACCCCCTAATATTTAGCACAGTGTCCCTTTGAATTTGTGGCCAAATTCAATGTATCTAGAGATCAGTGTGAGTGAAAGGTCTCTGCCCTGGAACTCCTGGTTCAGGTCCCTCTACTACCATCAGGGTGACGTAGAGAACATCCCGCCTGTCCCAGGGCCTCCGATTCACCTTTTGCACATGGAGGGAGGCCTCACATCTGCCCTGCATGGACCTCCCATGTTCTTCCAGCCCTGACTGCTGGGGCATGCAGGACAGGACATTGTGGGTGAGGCTGGCTCTGGTGGCACAGCTTCCCCAGGGAGTCAGGCAGCCATCCTGGCCGGCCTCCAACATGCTGACCAGCCACCATGGGCCACAGGGGGTGCAGTTCATGGCTCTGCTGGCTTCTACGCTGCATATTTTAAAGGCCGCCCTGAAAACTTTTGCAGCAGCCAGCATCTCAACTCCCTCTCTTCCTCTGATCTCAGTGGAAACAAGCTGGCCACATCAAAATGCTTGTGAAAGAGATTTAAGGCTCTGTGTGGGCCCAGCTATTTCCTGGAGGCCCAGCTGCCCGGTTGACTTCCTATGGCTCAATTTGCCGTGGACAGCCCAGCTTGCACCTTCTGTCCCCACAGTTATTAGCACTGCCTCCTTTCACACTTAAGTGTGCCTGAATTTGGAAGATAAGTGTATGGTGACCTGCCCATGGGGCAGAGTGGCCTTCCCAGGAATAGGAGTTTGCATCTCACTGTACCAAGTTCAGGGACACAGACCCACCTTAGGCCAAAATATGAGTAAAGGTTGTGGCCTCTGGGATTCACCCACCTGATTTACAGCCACACCCAATCAGAGGCATGTTTCACCTCCTTTCCCATGATTGGTATCTCTCAATTTACTCATCCCCACCTCCTAGACCAGTGGTTCTCCAAGTATGGTCCCAGCAGCAGCATCACCAGGAGACCTGTTAGAAATGCACATTCTCAGGTCCCACTGCAGCCCTACGAGACTGGGAACTCACAGGTGAGGCCCAGCAAGGTGGGTTTTCACAAACACTCCAGGGTGTGCTGACGCTGCTCGTACTCAGAACCACCGCCCTCAACTGTCCCCAACGCTAGGGCTGACCCAGAAACTCTCCAGGCCTGTGCCTCCTCCACTTCCTGTTAAAGAAGCTGAGGACCATCGGAGGGCACACTGCACCCTGAATCCACACAGAAGTGGTGCCTGTCCCCCACCTATACTGCATCCAGTGATCTACTTTCTGACCCTCAGGAATTAGGTATCAGACTGGTCAGTTGATCTTAGCAAGGCACTTTCTCCTCTGGGCTTCAGTTTCTTCATCCGTACAACTGAGGGATTTGCTTAGATGTCCTTTTGAGTCTGGCATTCTCAAATGCTATGCCAAATGATACGTCCATAAACCCTCCTCCAGACAACATCCACATTTCTGTGGAAGCCTTGGTGAGAGCGAAGAAAAGTCTCAGGCCATGACCAGAAAAGAGTCTTCTGGTGACTCCTCAAATCCATCTTAGAATCAGACTCTTAAAGGAGCTGGCTGGGTGCATTGGCTCACACCTATAGACCCAGCTACTCAGGAGGCTGAGGTGGGAGGACTGCTTGAGCCCAGGAGTGCAAGGCTGCAGTGAGCCATGATTGTGTCACTGCCCTCCAGCCAGGGTGATAGAAGACCCTATCTCGGGGCGGGGGGTGTGGGGTGGAAAAGAGGCTTTAAGTAGTTGGTCAGCCTCAGGACCACCAACATTTTGTACTCTTGGTTGCGGGCTGTCCTGTGCATTGTGAGATGTCTGGCAGTATCCCTGGCCTCCACCCACCAGCTGACAGCAGCAATCCAACATGCTTCCCTTGAATTCTGCCTCTTCTCCCCAGGGCAGGAATCACCTGCGCTGCTGGCACCTTTTACAGGATATCAGCAAAATCGCTCCCGGCCTCAGGAGTTCTACCAGTGTGACCTCCACTCTGGCCCACCCTGCGAGAAATTTCACCCAATCCAGTTAGCAATCAAGGGTGGGGTTAGCCTGCCTTTGCTGCTCCCTAATTATGTGACCTTGTACAAGTTACTCAACCTCTCTGAGCCTCTCTCTTCTCATCTGTAACACAGGAACTACGACACCCACCTCGCTGGGATGACTGTGGCATGGATGGGAGGCATGTGAGGCGCCTGCCTAGTTGGCACTCAATGTTGTCAGTATGCAGAGAAAATGGGAATCATGCTGCCGTTTATTTTCTTCTTTTCTTCTGTCTATAAATTACAATTTCATCTTCAGCCTTCTAAGGTAGCTTTGCCTCAGGAGAGGTTCCTGTTGTTTTGTTGGGATTTTCTTTCCCAGTAAGCACAGCTGCCTGCTACCATTGGCGCAGGTAATGCTGGAAGGACATTTCCGAGCAGCTTCAGGGGTGAAGGAGAATCAGGTTTTGTGGATACACCCGGCTCAGCCTAAGGAAACAGGGGAACCCAGACCACAGACTTGGGGCCTCGGGGTCAGCCAGGACGTGAAGAAAGGCCCTGCCTCTGAGTAGAATGGATGACCAGGACCAGGACAAACATGAGACGTCCTGTTTGACAGGAGCCACCTCCACGCGGCTCCAGTGTGGACACAAGGTCGGCGTGGCTCCCAGTCACTCAAGAGAAGCTGAAAACCTGGATTTTTAGGAAGTGAAATTTCCAGATTTTTTAAAAACTGTGTGTCAATTTGAAGTTTCTGGTAGAGAGAGACAGATCCTAAAATAACTCGGTAACTCAGTATTCACTCAAAACGATTCTATGAAATAGGTACTATGATTATCCCAGTCGAGGAAACGGAGGCACAGAGAGGTTAATTAAATACTATCCTGGAGACATACAAGTAGAGGTGGATTTGGGGAGAGCCCAGCACAGGAGGGGTTAAAGGGGAAACTACGGGCCCTTGTGGTAAATAAGAGGAGACAGAGCCAATTTTTCTACCATAACAGTAAATTGGCCCCAAATTAAGCCAATACCCAGTTCTTATTGCTTCTGTAGAGAATTAATAAACCATGGCATTTTCTGAAATGGGGAAGCCAGCAGCTCAGAGAGATGTCAGGAAGCTCTTTACGAGGCTGGAGTGTTCTGCCTGAGTAAGTAAAACGGTGATGATGGTTATACCACAAACATGCAGAGAGGGGGAAGTGGCAGGGGCTGCCCTGCCTGTGCCCACTCCTGGCTCGGCTCAGAAGCGTGCCCACCACAAGGAGAAAGGCCCTGCAGTAGCCGGCTCTCGCGGCGTTAATGGCTGTGGCCTCCCAGAGAACACTCTGGAATATTTTAGGTTTATATTTTGCAGATGGTGTGCCAAGTCATTCCCTCATTCTGGCTATTAGATGGTTAGTTTCCTTTTTCTAGTTAAAGGATTAACTAGAATTATCAGTAATCATGAGCTTCCCCTCAAGGACAGGTCAAAGGAAATTAATGGAAACTGCAGCAATGGAGACATGGGTTAATTCCACAAAAGGAATTCCTGACTGGGAGGATTAGCCCTGGCACAGGTTCCTAGGGGTGGAATTAGAACCCGTCGTGGAACCTAGGCAGAGCTGGCAATCCCTGCAGGCTGTGACTCAGAGTGGAGAATACAGGCAAAAAGCAGAGTTAGGAGGCGAGGTGGGTTAAATACTTCACCATAAAAAGTTCCAGAAACGTGGATCTGAATGCGAGCCTTTGAAATACTTCAGCCTGACCTTTTCATGTACAGATGAGAAAACTGATGCGGACTGGCCAGTGACTCACTAAGGGTCATGCAGCTAAGTAACAGCAAAGGTAGAACGCAGGGCCCCGGTCCCTGCTGGTTCCGCAACTTGGATCTAGTAATGCTCACTGTAGATGAGACAACAGCCTTCTTAGGTTCTCGGTTCATGGGACTATAAAATGGAATGTTGGGCTTGGCACATCACGGTGCAATTGTCTATTTATAAGTCAATTCCCATCTCCAATGGAGGTGAATGCCTCAAGGATGGGGACCATGACTTCCCCATCTTTGTCACTGGGTGCCCTCCACACAGCCTGACACATACGGGGTCTTCAGTAAGTATAGAAGGATCGGGTGAAGACAACTTTGAAGATCCTGAGGCATAGCTCCTGTGTCTACAATCCCTGTGAAGTGCTTGACAAGATGGCCCCGTACCACAAGATGGGATCATTATTGTAAGAAACCTGGACTCTGGGAGTTGCGTCAGATATGGCAAATACTATCTGCTAAGTCTAGGTGACGGGAATATGGGCATTCATGAGGCTATTCATTATATTAAAAACTATTATACTTTTCTGTTAAATATTTTCATAATAGTCAAAAAAATTAATAGCAACCTAAAGTCTATTCCTAAAAACGCTCATGCTCGTGAAGCTTGGTTCTAGAACATAGCCACATCATTAGATATCATTATTCATAGCCATATCATTCAGCATATGGCTTTTGTTGCTAATAGAATGTTCTAGATTCTTCAGTGGCACAACAACTGAAGAAGACTCAGCCAGTGCCCTTAAGAAACTTGAAATGAGACTAAAGCTGACATTGCCACAAAACAAGGCAGATGTGACTGCAGGGGATATGTGGGGACAGCTGGGGTGGGCTGAGGCTCAGCCGCGCTCTGTGGGTTCTTCCACTGACCCCAACCCCTGACCAGCTCAGCCAAAACTAACCCACTGCACACACACACGGTCACACCATAGGCACATTTAGAGGCACCAAAGGCTGGCTAATGACCAGGGACCCCCTGAAGAGAGCTTGGGGCCCCTTGCCTCCGGCCCCCTTTATTTCCTGCTATGGAATATTTGCACATGTGACCTATAAGGTTTAAGTGAAACAAAAAGGAAAATGAGCCGCAAAAGGGCAGCCTGGGGCACGTGAGTGTGAAAGGAGACACACAGGATTATTGCCGTGGGGACTGGTTTTTGGAGAGGGAGGACAACACATTTATGGTCTGCTAATGTGGTTACAAATGCCACTGCCAGCAGCATGGCATCACAAGTCCAGGGCCATGGCTGATGCACATATTTGTAAGCTCCAGGGTGTAGCATGAGAACACAGAAAATCACCAGATTTGGCATCAGACAGCACTGGATCCAAGTCTGCGCTCTACCACTTACTGGCAGCATTCAGCAAGTTGCTTAGCCTCGCTTTTCCCACTTGTAAAATGGGGTTAACCATGAGTATTTCACAGGGCTCATCTATGAATTTAATAAGACTTTATAGCACATCGAGGATGTAGCACAGCCTGGCATAGAGTAGGGGCTTAGTAAATGCTTCCTTATCCACCCATTCTTGCCCCTTTGCAAGGACAACTGGTTGAGGTTATGAATACATGAAAGAGTGTGGGCGCCTGCCCAGTTTTTTGTTTTGGCTCAAAATAGACACGCAAACCATCTTCCGTAGGTTTTCACTTTGTGTCCTGTGTGATAACAGCCATCTCTTTGTGGAGGCACAGTCTTGGGCAAATGCTCAAATAGGTCAATGGGTGGTGATACCTCCTGAGTTAGTTTGAGTTCCTACAAAGGCTAACCTGGAACAAGGATTTGAGTATGTGGCATTTGTTTAGGGGCAACCCCAGTAAACACTAGCAGGGAAGTGGGGAAGTGAGGAAGTGAGACATGGAAGGGAATGAAGCCAATGAAGGAAGTGTCAATATGCAGGATACCACTGGGGGCAACCAGATAACAGCTAGGGGGCTCAACCTTTCAGGGGAATTCTGGGAGACAGTGTAGAACATACCTCAGAATTGTCTACTTTATGTGCAAGGGAGCTGGGGTATTTATCCTCCAACACCCATCTGTCAATGGCTGAGGGTTTCTTCTGGACACATGAACTTGGGATTTTCAATCCACTACATGGTCACACTAAGAAAGAGCCTTCAGCCCCTCAGTTGTCGGTGCTTTCAGTACAACGTGGTAAAATGCTCTTAGCACATAATGAAATAAAGACCAAGGGGTATTAATGAGTACCAATAGCACCTGCTATATTCCCTTACATGGAATTTCTTCCTAACACAGTCACCTTAGCTTGGGTTTTGGTGGCTTTGGGCCCCTATTTACATTCATTTCCAGCCTGAGTTTTCTCATAACCTTTTAACATCTTTCAGCTCCAAATGAGTATGTTGTATGATCTACCAAGATGTGCATGGCATGAATTGAGACTGTAAAATCCTTTAGGGGAGCAGCTTTTTTATATTTCTCTTTTGCTCTGACTTTGGGCTAGCAGCATGCCCTCTCCAGCCTTTTCTTCTTCACCTGTAATATCAGGAGGTTTGCTATGATGGCCTCAAGGCTCCCCAGTCTGTGATTTTTATGCTGTCAGCTGCCACCCAAAATTCCTGGTGCTGAGTGGAGTACATGTCAGGTATTCATAAAGGCTCACAGACTAAACTAAAAGACAAAGCCTCTTTTACTCCAACTGGTGGAGTAATAGAGCCAGACCTCCTCCAGGAGAGACTGGCAGCACTGGAGGAATGGTGGACAAGATGGCGGCCATCAGAAGTTGAACAGAGGAGCACTGAATTCTGGGAAGAAAGCTGAGGGCAGAAATAGTCAAATCAGTGTGGAGAGAACCCACAGAGGCCACAACCCACCCCACTGCCTTTCGGCAAGACCACACTTAAGCCCTTCAGATGAAAACTCCATGAGTTACTTTTAAAGACCTACAGAGAACTATATAACTCCTGACTCTGCCACTGTAAACCGCCAAGCAAGCTGTCCTGAAAAGTCAGAGACAGAGAATGGAAATTGCTCTGTAGTTTCAAGCCAAAATATCCCAGTCTCAGCTAAATGGACAAGTGACACAGGACGTGGGTTTCACCTAGAACCCTCCAGGAACTGTCTGCCCCCCTCGTTTAGGGCCAGGAGTCACCCAGAGCCCCAGTCACTTAGTCTCTTTCTTTGGCTCCAGGCTCACTGGAGATGGTGAACAGCTGTTTGCCATTCTGAGTGGAGGAGCTTTTCATATACTTGAGGCCATTTTAAATCATCTTTTAATGATGGCTGGGAAGACTTCTTGTTACTGCTACCGCATTGGTAAAAAGCATGAGCCTTCCAGTACTAACGTTAAATTTATCTGAGCTGTGAATGTGCAGGAATAAGGTAGGAATTGAACACGTAGAAGAGTCTTGTTTTTAACACGTTGGCTTCAGGCAAGGAGACTTCAAAAGCATTCATTTCTTTAAAAGATTAAATGACTAGCAGCAGTCTACTTGTGGGTGATAAAACAATCGACGACGTTTATTTCTGTGTATTTGGCCATGAATAATTTTTATAACCAGGAAAAAAAACCCAGACTGGAGTGCAGTGGCTTGATCATAGCTCACTGCAGCCTCAAACTCCTGGGCTGAAGCAATCCTCCCACCTCAGTCTCCAGACTATCTGGGATTACAGGCACGCACCATCACATCTGGCTCATTTTTTAAAATTTTATAGAGATAGGGTCTCACTATGTTGCTTTAGGCTACTCTCCAACTCCTGACTTCAAGTGATCCTCCTGCCTCAGCCTCCCAAAGTATTGGGATTACAGGCATGAGCCACTACGCCCAGCCTGGGCTGCTTTTTGAGACAATGGTGAGATAGAGTAATAAGAGGGAGGCTGAAGGAGAAAAGTCAAGGAGGAATGACTGAGATTTCCCCGGCATCGCCTAACAAAGCTGTCCCCAATCTTTTTGGCACCAGGGACTGGTTTTGTGGAAGACAGTTTTTCCACCACCGGGGAAGGTGGGGGGTGGTTTTGGAATCAAACTGTACCACCTCAGATCACCAGGCATTAATTAGATTCTCATAAAAGTGCGCAACCTAGATCCTCTCACAGTTCACAATAGGGTTCACGCTCCTGTGAGAATCAAACACCACCGCTGATCTAACGGGAGGTGGAGCTCAGGCAGTAATGGTTGCTCACCCACCATTCACCACCTGCTGTGAGGCCTGGTTCCTAACAGGCCACAGTGGAGGAAGGGGTGGGATGGGGACGTTGGCAACCCCTGGCCTAACACATAACAGGCATGCTACCATGATGTAGAGAATGCTATCACTGGTCCAGCTTGTCTTAAAGAGCTTCCCTTTGTCGCAAGGAAATAGTAGTTGGCAGATTGACACAGCATCTCCTACAAAAACTTCAAAAGGAGCAGTGTGTGTTAGAACTTTGTTGAATCTTACACCAAGTTAAAAGTATCTTTGGCTTTTGGAGTATGAGGTTTGAAGGGGGCCCTCAGTTGCCTGGGATGGGAGGAATTCCCAAACATGAATGTACTCACCGAAAAAGCATAAATATTGGGGAAGAATTGATAATAAAATGTTAGGTGAAAAAAGCAAGCCATCAAATACTATATATACTGAGAGCACATGTATGAAAATTCTATATTTACAGAGATAAGAGCTCAAAAGATCAAAATAGCTGCCTTGTTGAGTTAATGAATTATAGGCTAATTTTTTCAAAAAGCTATTAATGTAACTGTGGTCCATTCAGGGTTTTTTAACCCAACATTTTATTATGAAAATTATCAAACCTACAGCAAAACTGCAAGAATTTTATACTGCCCACTCATTTACCTGACACACAGACTCTGCCTTTAAGGTTGTTCAGTTTTTAAACTATTTTAAAGTGTTTTAAGCTTTTGTTTTCTATTACGTAATATTTGGCACTGACATTAAGTATAAGCTATACAAGCTTAACTACACAATGAACACTTTAAGAATCAGAACATCATCTGTAATACCAGCAATTTGCAAGGCCGAGGCAGGAGGACTACTTGAGCCCAGGAGTTGGAGACCAGCCTGGGCAACATAGTGAGACCTGTCTCTAAAAGCAAATGAATAAATAAGAATCAGGGAGAGAGATCCAAGGTGGCTGATCACTAGCAGCTCGGGATTGTAGCTCCCAATGAAAGTGCAGAGAACGCGAGAGGACGCCACACTTTCAGATCAATTTTTGTTGCTCACGCACCAGGAGATTCCCAGCGGAGGAGCCCCACGGGTTGCCAGCGCGACTCTTGTGGCCGGCGAGGCGGTTTTGCCACTGACTTGGTGCGGCAGTTCTTGGTGCAGAGTCAGAAAAGCACCATCAATCTTAAAGCCGCTGTTTTGGCCGTTGCAGTGGGTTGCTCAGATTTTAGCGCTGGGAATCAACAAGTTGGACGTCCACTCAGAAACCCAAGAATAAAGACGGTAATTATAAAGACCACAGATGGATAAATTTATAACGAAAGGAAGAAACCAGCCTAAAAAGAAACCAGCCAAAATCAGAAGCCTCTCCCTCTACAGGGGATCACAGTTCCTCATCAGCAACGGAACAAGGTCTGATGGAGAAAGACTGTGTTCCATTAACAGAAGCAGGCTTTAAAAAGTGGATGATAAGAAACTTCTGGGAATTAAAAGAACTTGTTCTAAGCCAATGCAAAGAAACTAAAAACTTTGAAAAAAGATTTGACGAAATATCAACAATACATAATTTAGACAGGAATATAAGTGAATTAATGGAGCTGAAAAACACAACACGAGAACTT
>NW_016107512.1:3242479-3280421 GCF_001604975.1 Cebus imitator | reverse complement strand
AAAAAAAAAATCAGAACACCACCTTCACTCTTACAGTTCCCCATGTGTTCTTTCCTGTTCCCAACCCATTTGCCTTCCCCCAGGATAGCCACATCCTGAATTGTGGGTTTATTAATCTCTTTCTCACCTTTCTGGTAACTTTTATGTATGTGTCTGTGTTGCCCAGGGCAGACTAGGTCATGCTGCAGAAACAAAACACCCTAAAAATCTCGACTGCTTAACACAACAGCAAACATTCTTTTCTTGCTCAAGCAAAAACCTACCTCCTGCAGGTCCAGCTGGCTTTCCTATTCTCCATGCAGCAACTCCACGATCCTGGCTGCTTTGACCTTATGGTCAATGCTATCACCTAAATATGTGGCATTCTGCAAGATCACTTCAGCAGCAATGAGCCGCTTCAGCCCAGGAGTGACTCGTGGCCCTCACAGTCACAGCCCGTTGGCCAGGACAGCTACACGGCCTCACTTGGCTGCCAGGGGAGAGAAATGTGATCCTTCCATGTGCCCAGGAGAGGAGCCCAGGATAGATACAGGTGAGCCCTGGAAACCTCCTCCGTATTAGCCCTGAGCAACATATTCTTTACTTTTTGCTTGGGTTTTTGAGCTCTACCAAGGAAAATCATCATCATCATGTGCTACACAGTCCTCTGCAAGCTGCTTTTCCTCATCCATGGTAAATGTCTCTAACATGTACCCATGTTATTGTAGGTAGCTGTATTCTCGTTCATGTTCACTATTGTATAGAACTCCACTGTGTGAATCATGTGCCTCCATGTTTTGTCCATTCTCCTACTGAGGGATATCGGAGGTTCCTGTCTTTTGCTATTTTAAACAATATACTGTCAGGTGTAGGTCTCTCCATGCAGATGCACAGGAGATTCTCTAGAGCATGGGTTGCTCAGGTTTTTAAAACTAGAATTTTTAATGAGAAGGGAAAGAAAAAGCAGCAACAAAAAGGAAGATGGGAGGTTGATTATCCTTTCAGTTATCCCCTTCTACAGATGAGGTGTTCTGACATGCCCTGTCCGTGATGCACCATGACTGCCGTATCTTCTCACAGCCAATACGTGCATTTGGCTAGCTGTGGCAAGAGAGAACTAAAATGCCCCCAAATTAGAATAAAGCAGTGTGTAAACTGTCATAGCCAACATTTTTTGGTGCTTTACAGAATGCATTAACCCATTTGTTTCACTTTACCACTACTAAAGTTCTGGCATCAACCCTGGTAGGTGAAGAGGGAGGCATTTTGTCATCCCAAACCTGAGGTCAGGTGAACTCAATGACTCACCTGTTAGTAGAGGCACAACCTAGATATTTTGACCATAGTTTTCATGCTGGAGAATGTGATCGTTTGAGTACTTGGCCGATTTTCTCTTGGTATAATGCTTCATTTAATGTTTTTAAAGGTTATGAAAGTGAGGCTTCTCAAATTTTAATGTTCACACAAATCACCTGGGGATCTTTATAAAGTGGAAGTTCCAAAAGTTCTAAATCAGTTGATCTGGAATGGAGCCCAAATCTACATTTCTTTTTTTAAAAAAAAAATTAAAAAAACAGTCTCACTCTGTTGCCCAGGCTACAGTACAATGGCATGATCATGGTTCACTGCAGCCTTGACCTCCCAGGCTCAAGCAGTCTTCCCACTGGAACCTCCTGTGTATCTAGGACTACAGGCGAGCACCACCACACCTGGCTTTTTGGGGTTTTTTTGGTAGAGACAGGTTCTTGCTATGTTGCCCAAGCTGATCTCAAACTCCTGGGCTCAAGCAACCCTTCTACATTGACCTCTCAAAGTGCTAGATGTGAGCCACCATCCCGGCCCAAATGTGCATTTCTAACCAGTTTCCAGGAAATGCTGATGCTGCTGTCCAGGAACCACAATTTGAATAGCAAAAATTTAGAGGGTTGGTAATAAGTATTAAGAGCAATCAATGTTTTGTTGTTGTTGTTTTGAGATGGAATCTCACTCTATTGCCCAGGCCGGAGTGCAGTGGCGCGATCTCGGCTCACTGCAACCTCCACCTCCCAGGTTCAAGTGATTCTCCTGCCTCAGCCTCCTGAGTAGCTGGGTTTACAGGCATGTGCCACACGCCTGGCTAATCTTTGTATTTTTAGTAGAGATGAAATTTCACCATGTTGGGCAGGCTGGTCTTGAACGCCTGACCTCAAGTGATCTGCCCACCTCGGCCTCCCAAAATGCTGGGATTACAAGCGTGAGCCACTGCGCCCAGCCAGCAATCAGTGTTCTTAATTTGTGTCACACAACTGCAATATTTTAATAACTTGGTGAAGAATTGTGAAGACTTTCATTTTTTCCATGTTTTGACCTTTTGTGCTATTTCCTCATTAGGTTGAACGGACAAGGTTTGAGGGAGATCGCAGGGGAACAGATGAAGTGGTTTGGGCTTAATTTGGTTTCTGCTCTAGACAGAGACACACGCAGAGCGGGGTACACAGCTTGAAGAGCAGACCAGGTTGGAAACAGCACCACTGCTCAGAAAGCTGCCAGTCATTCAAACAGGAATCTCACAGATAAAACATCTCAGCATGCAGCCCAGGAAATTCAGTTCTCTCCTTTCAAAAGCAAGCTCTCCTGAAAAGTTTATAAACATCCCATATCCCTGCACGGAGACACACTGAGAAGAAAAGAACTTCACAATGAGAACTTGGAAGCCACACAGCGCTGAGGGCCGCAGCCAAGCTTGAAGCAGCAGCAGCCAAGACGAATCAACAAGGCCACTGGACCCAACTGGCAAGAAACGAGGCCCAAGTGCCGGGTCACAGAGAGCCCAGTGGAGTGGATGGTGAGGGAGCAGACTGAGATAGTTGACGAGCAGATCAAAACAACTGAACCTAAAGAAAACAAAGCAGGGGGTCAATAAAGCAACCGTCTGTCTCCTCGTCAAAGTAAACAAAGACAAAGGCGAAAAGAAGCAAAGAGAAACCAGATGCAAGGTTTGCCTCAAACCCCAGCGGTGGCGGCCCAGCCGGGCAGAGCAGGGCATTGGAGCAGACGAAAGCTTCGGGAAGCAGCTGGGAGTGAGGAGGAGAGTAAACACAGTAACAGGAGGAACGTGGAATGGCAGTGGGGGGCAGGGGGGGCCGGTGCCTCGCCCTCTAGTTCTGATTAACGAAGGGGCGTTGGTACTAACCAGCCCTCGACAGACATACTTGGGGACAATTATTAGAAAGCTGTTTTTGTGGTTTCTTTCGTCTCTCTGAGCCACAAGCTGAAGCTGCTCATATGTTAAGCTGTTTTGGAGCCTGAGAAAACAACACTGACTTCACCAAAACCCTTGAGTTTTTAAAAATAAGAAAACACCCTTCCCAAGCTTCCACAAGTTGTTTCGGTCCATTTTGAAAGTACGTATTTCTTTTCAAAAGGGTATCACTCAGCAGTTTGGTTTATTTTTCTCCTCTCTCCAACAAGTATGCCTGTGTTGTTTACACATGGAAGAAAACATGGATGGAAATGTTTAAGTCCCAAAATGGTGGCCTTTAGGGGGCAGGGGTGAGGGGCTTGCCAGTTCTCACCATTGGCTACAACATCGTCCATTTCAGAAATGCTATTCCTTCCCGTGCAAACCTCAGCCTCCTTGAAGCTCTCCTTCTCTCCATATGACCCTCACCCTGCCCCACTCCTTGAAGGGTGAAAGGGTGCTCCTGGCCCAGAAGGACCAGCTGTCCTCCCTCTCTCCCTAGGCCTTGCTCTTCCCTCCCATTTACCATCCCCCTCCCCTACCCAGTATGTTCATCATACTTCTTGCTCCATATTTAGGAAAGGTAGATTTGTGCAGTTACCCTCCTCATCCAAGCCCTGTAAACTATATCAATGTCATTGTTTAATAGCTCCCAGACCCTACGCCTGTAGGTCAATCCTGATGGGTATTATTGTCCTAGATACGTCCTCAAATTAAACTTTGGGCTCTTGTCCTAAGATGTTAAGGGAGAACAGGCCACCAGCATAGCTTGTGAGGGTGTCATCCATCAGGCTTTTCCTGACGCACTTTAGTGGGTCCCCTCCAAGCCCCTGCTTATAACATTTGCTATGGCCTGAATGTGACCCCCAAAATTCATGTGTTGGAAACTTAACCCCTAATGCAACAGTGTTGAGAGGTGTTTTGGTCATGAGGGCTCTGACCTCAGGAATGGATTCACTCCATTCTAAAACAGCTTGACAGAAGGAGCTTGGCCCTCTTGCCCTTCTGCCCTCTGCCACATAAGGAAATAATTTTCCTCCACTCTGGACTGTGCATTCATAGTGCCATCTTGAAAGGAGAGAGCAGCCCTCCCCAACTACTAGAGCCTTGATCTCAGACTTCCCAGCCCCTAGAACTGTGAGAAATAAACTCTGTTCTTTATAAGTTAGCCAGTCTGTGGGTACTCTGTTACAGAGGCACAAATGGGCTAAGACAGCATTGCTCCAATCCACCTGTGCTCACCTGCCTCTTATTCAAAGCCTACCCATCCTCATGGTCACCCTAAAGAAGCAGCTCTCCCAGCCAGCCACTGTGGCCCAAGCTCCCAAGACATGGCCCACTGGAGGTGAGTCCCAGTAGACCTCCTGGCTTTTGAAAAATCCAGAGCTCACTTCATGCAAGACCCACAAGTGTACCTGGACACTGTGGTCTCAACACTTCAATGTGAAGAGCCTCATGTATATACCACCTTTGGCCCATCAGGTAGGAGGCGGATTTGGCAGGAAATCTTTCTGCCTGTGACCCACGGATATTTGATCTTTTCTTGGCTGATCACTGGGAAATGGGGGAAGAGGTTCCATAGAATTAACTTATCTCTGGGGAGCCTGTCAGGTATAATTATAATCTGCACTCTGGCTTTTTTTTCTGCAATCACAGAGAGTGAAATAGCATGGTCTTTTAAGGCACACATGTAGAAGTGCAGCCGACACATTTCCATTCTGTCTGTCCAGCACATCCTCCAGGAATCCTCCCATGACTCCAATCCCTATAGACGTCTCCCTTCTCTAGATGTCTCCTAGATGTCTGTAGGATAGTCCTATAGATGTCTCCTAGAGCAGGCTTTGACAAACTATTGTCCTCATGCCAAACCTGGCCAAGCATCTGTCTTTCTAAATAAAGTTTTATTGAAACACAGCCATGCTTACTCATTTACATGTTGTCTATGACTGCTTTTGTGCTATAGCAGGCAAGCTGAGTAGTCAAAACAAAGACTACCTGGCTCTTTAATACAAGAGTTCTCTAACCCTCCTATATGGTATCTTCCATCACAATTCAACACATAACTTCTTGCTTTGTGTAGTTATTTCACCTCTCCAATAAGCCTCTGAGAGCTCTGAAGCGCTGGCACTGTCTGTGTCATGTGTTCTATTGTTCATCTTCCCTTAGCATTTACAATAATGCTAGTAATAATGAATACTTATCAAGTATTAAATAGCTGTGTCGGGATGTTTCCCCTTTAGGTAACAGAAACTCTCCTCCAGACTTGCTCAATTATTGTGACATTTATTGTTTCACAGAACACAAAGTCCAGAAGTAGAGCAAGGATCAAAATTGGTAGATTCAGCCACTCAACCCAGGTTTTCATTTCTCTGCTCTGTCAGCAGCGATGCTGGTTCATCCTAATACTGTTTCCCCTCATGGCCTCAACATGGCTGCCAACAGCCTAGAATCACAGCTTTCTTGTTCACATCCAGCAAGATGGGAGAAGGGCAGGTGGGATGGGCTTCTTTTACTCAAACTCTGAGCGAGCCTCTCCTTGACTTTCATTGGCCCAGATTAGCTTATGCCTGCCTGGCATTGAGCCCATCTCTGGCAAGAGGGACGGAATTAGGATGACTGACTTAGGCTGGTTAATCATTTGGGGTGTAGACTATGTTTTAAAATATTTCAAAAGTCAGATTATGATTTAATCACTAGGAATGGGGTGTATTTTGTACATCACCTATTCTTCACGGCATTGAAACTGTTGTGAACATTCCCTTAGTGCTGCAGTCCCAAACATACACAGACTCTGCCCTCCCAAATTATACCTAAAATGACCCAAAACATATTCTCCACATATTACACATTTATATTCCAAACCAAAAATATCCAGTTCTAGCATATTCCAGGACTCTGAATTTACTAAACACAGAGATTTTTCCTAATACTTTCATTTCTAGACATCTTAGCAGGACCCTTCTCCCCCACACCCCCAATTAATTTGAATTCCAAAGGGCCAGACACTATTTAAGGTCATGAAAAAAAATATCTGATACATCTACAAATGTGATGCCTACTTTAATACACTGCTAACTAGTGTAGCTGACTTTTAACTAGTGCTCAGACTCTTCCCTGAGGTTGCTGGGATGTTATTTCATTCCCAGAAACAAAAATGGAAGGCACACAGGCAGGCAAATAATTCCCCCCAGAAAAGAACAAAAAGGGTAACCCCAGTATCACTTCGCCCCATTGCATAACAACATAAAGAAACACGGGAGATGGCTTTAATTAAACTGCTGCCATGATTTCAGATTTAATTAACTGCTGCCAAGAAAGCTGTGGCCAGTTGTGAAAGCTCTATCTGTACAAAGGTTGGCAAGGCCTGGATCAAGCATTCTGCTCAAGGAACAAGGACCCCCAAATAGCAAGCCTGAGATGAGGAAATGGCAGCCCTTGTCAGAATGTGTTACAAAGGTGCTAAAAATCTACCCAGATGCAGCCATCACCTGTCTCTCCACCTTCAGGGGACCAGGGGCCACCCTGGCACAGGCCCAGACTAAGCCGTGCTGAAGAGAAGGAGCTTATATTTCTTGCATGTGCAGGAAGAGGGGAGTGGGGCTGCGCTGGTGTGCACAGTAGCATGTCAGTGGCTGCGCCGGCATGAATTATAGGTTGGAGACCTGACAGTGGTCTTCTCACAGGGAAAGGGCACAAGCCTCGTCTGAGAATCATCGCCCCTCTCCCAGGGAAGCTATATGTCTGCCGCCCCTGGTGAGGCCCACTCCAGGGAGGGTGAAGAGTGCCATTAAATTATGTCACTTTGATATAAGGGCCTCTGTCTAAAAATTCAGTGTTGAATCATGGCATGCTTGACTTGAACAGTATTGAGGTGAGCGGCCCACATCCCCTGGGTAGGTCAGTCCAGGTCTGGACTCCTGTGTGATGATGACATTGTTGCTGACGTAAATAATAAGTGTGATTTATTTGTTCAAGCCCCATTTCCCAGTCAGGAGTGGTTTATGGGGGCTGACTACCTGCAAATTGCAAAGTGGAAAGTTTATGGGGCTGATTTATGGAGAAAGTAAAGGGCTACTTTTCTACACAGAAGACAACTAAACACCTCCTAAGGCAAGGTCTTCTTATCAGGCTGGCTTTCACCTCCCAGAGCCTGTCCTGCCTTTGAAGACAGGGAGTCACTGTGGAATCTTATTGGTGCCCAGTGCTCACCATGATTCCCCATGATGGTTGCTAGTAGCTCAACTTTGGACATCCCCATCACTGTCACATCACTACTGCACACCTGCCACCGTTGTGCTGTCACCCCCATTACCAACCTTGTCACCATCAGCAATGTCCTGGCCTTCATCATCATCTACCACCGCCATTATCATGCTGTCGGCCCCACAACCATTGTTAATACTGTGGCTGCATAGCTGTCCAAGTTCTTTGTGTGTTAAACAAAGAATTGAACAAACCACACAAAGAAAAAAAAAAAAAGAAACAACCAAAGACAAAGCAATGGGATGGAGTGACAAAAGCAGATTTACTGAAGACAATTCACAGGCCAGGAGCGGGCTCAATAGCCTCTTCAATTAGGGTTTTTATTAAGCTAAAAAGAATCTAGCAACGCCCTTTGGTGTTCCCCAGAGACCTCCAACTGGCCACACCCCCATGAAGTGTTACTGGCCCATGACCAATCAGAGGCTGAAGTGGCTTGTTATCATGGCAGCAAGGATGTGGACAATATGCTGCACCTGCTGCTCTCCTGCCTATACGAACTGGCTGCACCTGCTGCTCCCTTGCTCCTGCCTCAACCCCTGGTCACCCCAATTCCCTATTCTTCTACCTCAGTACCATTTTTCCACCATCAAAACCTCCACCAGCTGCTCTACTGCTGCCTTCACAATTCTCTGAGTCACTTTGGAGGGTAGCAAATTGTATTAGTCTTGTTTCCATACTGCCATAATGAAACTGACCAAGACTTGCTAATTTATAAAGGAAAGAAGTTTAATTGACTCACAGTTTAGTATGGCTGGGGAGGCCTCAGGGAACTTAAAATCACGGTGGAAGGCGAAGAGGAGGCAAGAAACCTTCTCCACAAAGCAGCAGGAAGAACTGCTGAGCAAAGGAGTAAAGAGCTCCTTATAAAACCATCAGATCTCGTGAGAACTCACTCCCTATCACGAGAACAGCATGGGGCTAACCGCTTCCATGATTCAATTACCTCCACCTGGTCTCTCCCTTGACCATGTGGGGATTATGGGGATTACAATTCAAGATGAGAGTTGGGTGGGGACACAAAGCCTAACCATATTGTAAATCATCTGGCCTTCTCCAGCATGGCTGAGCTGAGAATGGAGGGGACACGTGCTCAGAAGCAGCCACGTGTTTCAGCCTCATTTCCAAATGATCCACTGGCCTTTACAACACTACCCACCCACTCACCATTCCCAGAATCCTGGGGATGAAATTTTTTATTGCATTTGTGTCCACAGAGGCTCCAGGATACAGGGGTGCACACTCCTAGTAGGTCTCCCATGTTGCTAAGGTCTTTATTAGTCCTGGGCCTACAGCCCTCCCTAGATCTGTAGGTGGTACATTCCTGACACTTTAGTCACCATTTCTTTGCTGTCATCCCAGGTCATTAACTCTCTAAAGCCTAATAATATCCTGGATATACTGAAGGCCTATCTGAGTAGGGAGCTCTTTCTTCTTGGGGATTACTAAAGTTAAACCAAACTACCCATCCTCATTACCAATGTTCTCATCACCAGCATCAGCAAGGAAGTTAAGTATGAAGTTGTGCAGGGCACTAGACACCGCCTAGAAAACTTCAGAACCCTAGTTTCTACAAGAATGGCTTCCAAAGAATAATCTTCAGAAAATAATCCCAGGAGATATGCCATATTTAAGAGAAAAAAAAAATCCATTGCCAATTGAATTTTAGAAAGGCTGCATTCTGACAATGCATTTTAACATACTAAAGGCTCTGAGAAGTCCTGCAGGAGAGAAATCTGTTTATGGCTATTTAACCCAATCCTTCTCAGGTATATTTTATCACTAAATCATGTTTCCACTTAACTTCCATTACCATCACAATGAACACATGTTCCATAGAAGATACGTTGAGAAGCGTGGTTCTAACAGCTGGAAACTGCAGGCAACCATACCATGGATCCAGGTGTGCCCACGGGCCACCAGTACGGATGTTTTTCAGGTGTGTGTCCTACTACCTGATCACAAAACCTATTCTTTCATCCTAAAGTGGTCATTCTCTCCTAGGCCCTGGAAGATGCGAGTCCTCATCTCCGCCTCCCCAGTGCTGAGTGCCCTCTGAGTGTCTTATGGATGCAAGCATTATTCATGCTGCCCTCAAAAGGGCCAATTTCCCCTTCCCAGATTTGCAGACATCCCACAGCTCTGGATGTGCATTTTCCAGGGCAAGAAGTACCTAAGGAATGTTTCACTGACACCTGAGCCTTCACACACCTTCCTCTACATACAGATACCCCTGCCTCGGATGAGAGTGGGGACAAAGAAAGTTCACTGTCCAACCCCCAAGGACACAAAGGCCCAGAAAGGGCAAGAATCCACAAGGACCATGGTGGCGGAGGCCCTCCCCCATTTCCTTCAGCCACAGCAGTGTGGGAATGGGGGCTGGTCTGAGATGGCATTTTCGTTGGTCCAAGCTGAATGGAGAGAAATTGGTCCCCAGAGTAGATTTTCATAAACTGAAATGCTTTCCACTCAAAGGGTGTCCTAAGATTGTCATCCCTACCTTGGGAGTTAGAACATCGTTAAATAAGGGTGACACTGATGGCAAGTGTATTAGCTTCCTGTGGCTGCGATAACAAAGTGCCCCAGGCTGGCTTAAAACAACAGACATTTATTGTCTCACAGCTCAGGAAACCAGAAGCCCAAGATCCGGGTGTGGGCAGGGCCACGCTCCTGCTAATCCTTCCTGTCTCGTCCTGGTTTCTGATAGGGGGAAGGAATTCTTGGCATTCTTTGGCTTACAGCTGCAGCAGGCCAGCCTCTGCTTCTGCCTTTACATGGCTTCTCCCCGGTGTCCGTGTCTTCACCTCATCTCTCCTTGGTGCCCAAACGTTCCTTTTCATAAGGACACCAATCATATTGGATCGGGGGTCCATGCTGCCCCAGCATGGCCTCATCTTAACCAATTACATCCACAACAACCATATTTCTAAGGAAGGTCACATTCACAGGCACCAGGATTTAAGACGTCAGCATGTATTCTTGGGGGGACATAATTCAACCCATAACAGTGGGGGTTTTTTTTCTAATGTTTTTACCGGCAGCTCTTAGGTCAAATCAAGATGTGCATTGCTTTTTGTTTATGTTTGTGTTGTTTTACAGGCGCATGAAATCCCACCACCTGGAAGCTGCTGGAGAGAGCACCCACTGTCCCCTGCACCCACCCATTGTCTCCTGCACCCACTCACCCGCCTCCTCACCCCCAAGGTGGCCGTCCCCCAGGTCTCACTCTGAGGGGTCCTAGCATGGGTTAGGACTGGTTTCAGCCTCATTCTGTTCTCCCCAGGACCCAAAGGGCAGCATTAGCTGCTTTACCTTCACCACGGCAAGTAGAGAAAAGTGGTCCTCCTCCCGCATCCCCAGCAGGGCCCCTGCCTGACTCATCTCAGTCCCAGGAGGGTTTACACTCAGGCAGGGCTGACCCCAGCATTTCTCCTGCAGTGGCCCCTGCAGACAGGGACACATCCCCAGGACTGGCTTGGGCTTTCTGGCTCCAGCTACAAAGCCTAGAGGACAGAGTGATGCTTGAGCCCTCATCAGCACAGGGATGAAGAGCACCCTCTGGTCCACTGTGTGCATGCTCAGGGCTCCTCTAGACTGACAGCTGCCTGGCACTTAGTAGGTGCTCCAGAAAAGCTTGTGGAGGTGAGCAGAATGAAACTGGATTGCATAGTCCCATTCCCATTTCATTCATTTGGCTCCACTGCTCCCATCAAACCAGGCCCCTCAGCCCACTTTCCCTTGTCCAGCCCTTGTCAATTCCAACTTTCATCCCTTTGCAGAGGCCGTACCTGCTGCCTAGAGTACCTTTTCCCTTCCTCCATGTATGCAAATCAGAGGCACATTGCAATGATGAATGTAGTACCTACCTCCTCCATGCCTCTAGAGTCATAAAGCATTTTCCTAGGCATCTGGGGGTAACACAGTGTCCTTTGCTACCTGTTATTTGCTTATTAGAACACAATTTTCTCCCCCCAGATGAACAACTCTAGAAAACAAATGTTATACGTCACTCTATGCTCCTTAGTCCTCCCCAGGGCCCATGGCACTGCTTCACAGAAAAGGCATGAGGTCTGACTTCAGGTAGGCCTGGGTTCAAATCCAGACTCTGCTATTTACTAGCTGTGTGGCCTCAGGCAGCGTCATATCCTCTAAGAGCCTCATCTGAAAAATAAGGATAGGAAAACCACCTCATATCCTGTAGACACAAAGATGCCCTTCCTAGATCCCCCTTCCAGGACATAGAACTGCCCCCAGTTCTGGGGGTGCAGTCAGCAGACAGACCCCAGGTGTTGGCTCCTTCAGGATCTGGCTCAGCAACAGGGCTGTACCACCCCTAAGGCCACGTCCTTCCCAGGACAACCTGCATGCAGCTGCAAAGCCAGACAAGGGTACACAGGGCCAAGCCATTTCGGCCCAATTCTGGACACTGATGGGCAATTCTTGCTCTACACTCCACCCAGGGTTGACTGAAGCTTTGTAGAGTTTATGTCACAGTTCAACGTCTTCTCTGCACATCCTGCTTCCTCCCCATCCCCGTCCATGCCCAGGTGTTAACCCCTAATAAACATCTCCGCTCCAAACTCCATCTTAGCATCTGCTTCTGAGAAACCAACCTGTTACAGAAAATATGAGAATTATAATTTATGATCTCAAGGCACCCAGCAACATGCTTGGCACATAGTAGGTGCTAAGAGGCCTCACTTCCCTCCTTGCCTCAGTGAGGAATAAATGGGAAGCTCTGTGAAGGCAGTTTGAGTTGAATCTCTCCAAAGGGGTAGGAAAATCCCAAGAATTCCTACGTGCCAAATTCCTGGAGAGGCTGAGCAGGAAGGGCCCAAAGACACCCAGGACCCTGTGATTAAAAACACAGCAGTGGATTCAGATGACCAGGGAATATTGAAACTCGCCCCCACAAGTGGTGGTAGTCAGGGGTGAGTGGAAATCCACACGTGGAGTGAACGTTTTCCAGCTCCTCCAGGTATTGCTGCCGTGCAGCCTCCTGCTGTCTGCCCAGGAGTGGAGGACTGCTCAGCTTTGAGGAGTCTCTTCTATAAAAATAATTCCCGGCTATTATTCTTTGCAGTGTGAAGTGGAAACTTACCTGGATGAGGTTTCATATGAAACACAAGTTGCTAGAGACAGCAAGAGGAATTCCTACGCTGAAAGCAAGAAATGAAGCAAGTTCTTGGGGTGCAGAACTAAAGGGAAGAAAGCCACAATTGTTTGGTGGTTTTTTTTTTTTTTTTTTTTTTTTGAGATGGACTCTGGGTGCAGTGGCAAGATTTCGGCTCGCTGCAACCTCCACCTCTTGGGTTCAAGCAATTCTCCTGCCTCAGCCTCCCAAGTAGCTGGGATTACAGGCCACCACGCCCAGCTAATTTTTTGTATTTTTAGTAGAGACAGGTTTCGCCATGTTAGCCAGGCTGGTCTCGATCTCCTGACCTCATGATCTGCCCATGTCAGCCTCCCAAAGTGCTGGGATTACAGGTGTGAGCCACCGCACCTGGCCAAAAGCAATCATTTTTTAAGTGTGGGTGTGACCTCAGAGTCCTAGTACCAATGTCTCCTTGGCATGAGAAACTAAGGTTTGGGCATAAGTTTCCCCTTTGCCTGCCTCTTAAGAGAAGAGCCCTCATCTGCCTTCATACCAACTCTCCAAACTGAACAACTTGAAAGGTGGTTTCTATCAAGGCCATAATGGAGTACCAGTGTCCCAGGGAGAAAGCACATCAAATGTGGATATAGTCTTCAAAGCCAGGCGGCTCCCATCCAGCCTCAACTCTGCCACTTTGTGGCTGTGTGGCCTTAGGCAAGTTACTTTACCTCTCTGAGCCTCAGCTAGCTATTACTATCTTCCTCATCAGGTTATTCTTGCCATGAAGAGTTAAGATCCCTGGGCAAAAGAATGAGCATGCCTTCAAACAAGGGCAAATCATGTGCTCTGCCCTACTGGAGCTCACTAACTAGTACAGGCTGGCTCGAGCAGTCGAGGTGAACTTCACACAGGAGGTGGCATTAAGTGACAGCTTGAGGGGCAAACTTTGGATGGGCATGGGAAAGAGAGAAAGCAGGAGGCATAAAACCTATAGAAGAAATCACAAAGGTAGAAATGGGCATGGGAAGCTAGGGGGACAGAGGGGAGCCTGGGAGAACCGTGTGGACGCAGCCTCTGCTTTCCAGCCCTGAGGATTCAAAGGTGGGTGATACACAGTCCAGAAGAGAGAGGGGAAGAAAACAGTCAGGGCAAATCGGGACCCAGCCCAGGAAACAGAGCCCCACAGAGGACATCGAGGCAAGCGCATAGCTAAGCCTCCCGCAGCAGCCAGGTGGGCAGGGAAGGCTGTGGAGGCTTTGAGACTTGCCCAGATGGGCCACGCCCAGAACTCCCGCCCAAGGCCTCCTCTGGGGTGCTAGGGGCAGGTCAATCTGGGGACTCCCCTGACCCAGGCCGCTCCTGTCGTAACCCCGTACTCCACAGCTGCCCCACAAAGACCCAGTGCCTCCCAAGGACGTGGCCCTGACCAACCCGCACCACCGCGGCTCTCACTGTGGTTTTCAGGAGCAAATGCATTCCACATGGCAGCCAGCCCCGGCTTTCCCTGGCAGGGACGAAGACGCCGTGAAAGGACCCTTTGCCTCCCTGCTGAGTCCCCCCAGAACAAGGCTTCTTTGTCTGCAGCTGCTTCCGTGCAGAGTGAAACTTCTGATGAAGGCGGAGTCTGGAGCCCCAGGACCACCACCCCAGCCTTCTGTGAGCCAGCACCACTTTGGGTACCCACAAGCAACCCCCTTTTCTCCTTCCCCATATCACTCTCAGAATCCAGGAAGCAGTCCCTGTGATCCAAGCACAACCGAAAGAGCTCCAGAAAGGAAAATAACCTTGAAATTGCAGAGTTGGGAGCCAAAACAAAGGCAGGCAAAATGTGGGTACCCCAAAGGTGTGGGGGGGAGGGGTCAGCTCTACACTGGGCAGGCCCCTAAGAAGGAGCTGGGATCCAGGAGTATGAGGGGGCAGCTCAGTGGCTTCACAAGGCAGGGTCATGGCACATGTGGCAGAGCTGCTGGGCACCTGAGCAGACCATATGTGTATCTACTGACCCCCTTCTGAGCCCCATACTACAGACAGCATATGAGTGTGTCATCACAGCCTCTGTCCCAGTGATGACGGCTGGCAGGCCCAATAACCATCACCTTACACCATAAATGCTTTAATGCAAGCACGGACAAAGCACAGATGAGCCCAGGAGAGAGCAGCTGTACTCCAGGGAATACTGGGACCCCTTCTATGGTGGACACTGCCATGCACCACCCAGATCCCCCTTCAAGGAAGGACTTGCTCCTGCAGCTGCAAGCCGTGTTAGCAGCAGACAGTCCCAGCTGTTGGCCCTCAGCCATTGTCTCAGCTGCAGAGACCCATCTCCTTCAAGGCCGTGTCCTTTCCTGGGCGGACCACATCAATGATTAAGCAAGACTGGGGGACTTGGAAGGGCCACCTGGGTCAAAAGCAGGTCCACTGTGAATGGGCCATACAAGCTCCAGAGCTCCCCGTGGGGCCAGGGCTGCCACCATCCTGCCCAGCAGCTTGGCTTCTCCCTCCCCTTCCCCAGGCACCCAGCCTCCTTAGCTAATATCCTGCACACAAACTCGCTCTCAGAGTCTGCTTCCCAGGGAACCCAACCTGCGATAACTTTCCATGGAGAGGTGGCAGCATTTTCCATCACATGTGGGGTCCAAGGCAGAAGGCACACCCCCTGGTGCCACTCCCGAATCGGCAGCTGAACAGGAAGTGGCCCCGGGTCCACAGGGCCGAGTCTAGCGGATGGCCAGTGTCTAATGGACAATAGGGACACTGCCCTATATATTTTCTATATTGGGCTTTTTCTAAAAGCACTTTTCTCTTGTTGATCTCTTTTGTTAAGGGGTCTCAGCCATGAACCTTGCAATGGGTAAGGAAAATATACTGCTCTTCTCCCCTATAACAGCAGTGGGGTGGGGTTGGGTTTGGGGGCGTATTTCAGAGCTATGTTGATGGACAGATTTTAGAAACAAGAAGCCTCGTTGGGAGCTCCGGCCTTGCCTCTTCGAATCATTCTGCAAACTTTGACATCTCGTAAGCTCTTCACTTCTACATTCTCTCCTTCCTCAGTAAATGCCTTCCTTGCAGCACTGTGCTAAGAAGCAAACTGAGTGCCTGGCACTCAGGAAATGCTCAATGCCTTTATTTCTTTACTCTCCATATAATGGGTCTTTGTCAGTCAAGGTTACCAGTGAAGAAACTGAGTCCCCTATAAAGCAAAGATGAGTTTGACAGTGTACACACTGAGTAACCAACCTCCTGGCCTGACCACACCTATCATGCCCCGTTCCACCCACCTGGACCCCAGCCCACTCTCACACTCCGGGGCAGGGGCTAGCATCTGGAGGGCTCCAGAATGCACTCTGTTTTGTAGGAAAATAGGCTCCAGGAGTTCCCTTCCTGACTTGGTCTGTAGCCCAAAATGGTGCAAAGATGGGAAGAGGCATGGGCTTGGGTATTCAGAGCTCCGAGAAAGCTGAACGGGAGCCAGGGCAGAGAGGGGCTCAGGCAAGCCTGGAGTGGGCGGGAGGGGAGTCGGGGAGGGCAGCTGCCTGCCACCACCTATCACCACATCTGGGAGTCAGGGAACATGAGGCCCCAGAATGGGAGAGAACAAGGGAGGAAATTAGAGACAAAACGTGAACTTCATAAAGATTTTATTCAATCAGACTCCAGCAGCAGCTGCAACCCCGTAATGGCAGCCGAAGCTGGCTTTCTGATTTTTCACTTTGATTAATTATCTAATGACTTGCAGGGCTCCCTGCTGCTTTATGACTTGCACGTTTTTCTGGTTCTTTTTCCCTCCACCCCCACCTTCCTGCTCTGTTCTGATCCTCATCCTCTGGAGCCTGCCTCCCACAAAACCAGCTTGGCCCCAGCTCCTGTGTGTCAAGGGAGGGCTGAGTCACTGATGGGAATTTTCTGGACCCCATCTGCCCTGGTTGAGCAGGTGCCTTCAGGGAGTATAAAGAATTAGGGAAGTGCCCTGTCCCTTGGAAGCTCACAGTCAAGGTAGGGCAGACCTTTTTTCATTCACGCACCAGGTACAGAAGATGAATGTCTCCATGGCCAGCCATGCGGTGGGGGCTCTAGCAGAAGTGAGTGCAATGCATCCTAGGGGGATGAAGGGGCATCTCCGGCTCTGAGTGGAGCAGCTGACCATGCTGGGTGCTGTGGGATGTGCTGGCCCAGGGGAGGAGAAGACAAGACGAAGCTGTTCTAGGAAGGCAGAGAAGCTCATGGCAGGGAACAAAGGAATAAGATTGCATACTGGGGGTCAAGGGAGATGGTAGAAGATGAGCATGGGGCTAGTGGGGACCCAGTACTAATGACCAGGCCAGTGGTCAGAGAAAAAGAAAACCAGAGCAAAAGATTCTTAGCTGGTTTGCCCTTGCAGGAGGACCCAAAGCAGGCCCTGAGCTGATAATGGAGTCTGGGTCTAATTTGAGATGTGGTAGGCAAATGATTCAGGTCTTGATCCTATGGATAAGGGGAGTAAGATAATGACTTGGGCTGAATTCACCTAGGGGCAGACCCTGAGACAGGGATTTTGAGGTGGGTGGTTTGTTTGGGAGGTCATCCCAGGAAGTAGGCTAGTGAGACAGAGAAGGGAAGGAAGCCACCGTAGGGTGTGTTTGTGAGCAGGTTACCACCGAGGGCACCTGGGACCTCTGAGGGCCTGTGTAGGTTGTGCCTCACAGTTGCCCCACTCGGGTGAGAGAGCCGGAGTAGGTATGTACCATGGTGCCCATGAAGGAATGCTCCCCAGAGTAGACTCCCTAGGGCTTCCAGCCAAGCCCTCGGGCAGCTGGTCACATGTGCTGCAGCAAGACCCCAGCAGTGTGTGTGGGAATGGAGGTGGCCAGGAGGCACGGCCAGGCGCCAGAAGGGTCCCCTACAGATATGACCAAATGGAAATGTAGTTCTCATCCCCCACCATAATGAGGTCTGGTGAGCTCTACAGTGAGAGGATAAATCATCACCAAGGGCTGGGGGCTGGGGGAAGGGCAGTCTGAGCGGACTTGACAAAGGCATGGACTTCATAGGCGTGGGAAGGAAGTGAGAGGATGCCAGACAAGAATGAAAGCCATTTTTAAAGAGCCTGGATCAATGGCGGGATGTGCAAGACTGTCACAGAAGAGACCATTCACGCCCCATTCCAGGGGTCTGACAGGAAGCGATGGGAAGTGGGGCTGGGTGAGTAGGTCCCTGCTAGGTACGTTCGAGAGCCACCAGAGTCCTCAGGGCTCAAGCCCTTTGTTCCTGAGGCTGAGAGAGCCCCGGAGACCTCCAGCTCCATGGAAGGCCCAGCCCTGCCCTCCCTGGACTGATTTCACGATGATAAGGCTGTAGGCAAGCAAACCAGCAGGGGGCATTCCCTCTCCCACGCTGCCATGCGTCTGCCTGTCCTCCGTGTGGCACCCCTGGATGCATCAGGATGTGCCTTTGCTTTAAGGAACAAAACAGCCTGACTGCAGTTGCTTAACTAGTAAGATTTATCATTTCTCATAATGAGAAATCTAGAGGTCAGGGGCCTGTGGGTGGGATGATTCGGCCCCGTGGTGATGCCAAGGCTTACTGTGGTTTATCTTTGTGGTCACAACATGGCTGTCACAAACCAAATGTTACATCTTCACAGAACCATGTGTGAAGGCAGGCTGGAGTGAAGAAGGAAGTTCCTCCTCTCCTTACAAGAGAGGGGTGAGATCAAGCACCCTTATAAACCATTGGCCAGAAATGGCTTACACATTCATCACCGAAACAGTCACTGGCAGAGGGAAATGGCATGGAACTGTGTTCTTCCCCTGTAGCCAGAGTGGGCGGTGCCCCACTCATGAGTGAAATTGCGTTCCTGTAGAAGGACTGGCACATTGGGTATGACCAACATGGTCTCCCACTCTGACTTCAGAATTCTCTCAAGCCAATACTTGAGCATGCACACCTTGTGGAGGACAAGTAGGAGTGAAAGGAAACTTATCTCCAAATATCTGCCTTATTGGATGTCTCAGGGTCCTCTCTTAGTCCTCTCCCTGGATGGTTTCATACACACCGATGACCTCATTCCCTTAAACCCTAATAACTCTATTCACTCAGGTGTACCTAACAAACAGTGTTCAAGTATTACTCCAACCAGGGAATTTGCATTTTAACAGAAAATGAGAAAGATTAATCCAGAGATTTCCAATTAACCTTTCAGGAGGTCACTGATAATGATCTTTCATTTCCTTATTTGTGTTTTTTTTTTTTTTTTTTTGAGACGGAGTTTCGCTCTTGTTACCCAGGCTGGAGTGCAATGGCGCGATCTCGGCTCACCGCAACCTCCGCCTCCTGGGTTCAGGCAATTCTCCTGCCTCAGCCTCCTGAGTAGCTGGGATTACAGGCACGCACCACCATGCCCAGCTAATTTTTTGTATTTTTAGTAGAGACGGGGTTTCACCATGTTGACCAGGATGGTCTCGATCTCTTGACCTCGTGATCCACCCGCCTCGGCCTCCCAAAGTGCTGGGATTATAGGTTTGAGCCACCGCGCCCGGCTCATTTCATTATTTCTAAAGCTATGAAGACATCATATGTTTGCCTGTTACAAGGTCCTATAGGTAAACTCAAAATAGGGTTTCTCTGCTCTGGGTGAGTGTGTTGCAGTATCTCTGGTTGTCTCTTCTGGTCTGAAGTTCTCAGTGGTGGCTACATGGGCCTCTGAATGACAAAGATAGGAAAATAGATGAGTAAATAAATGCAATTTGTTTGGCAGACAAAATATTCCCAAACCTATGTCTATCAGGGAAAAAAAAGTTAATGATAAAAGTTTATTTGATAGTAATGAGTGTTGCTTTAGTGCCAACAATACATACCGTGAGGTCACAGGCAAGCACAGCCTGGGGGGGCCAGGAAGACCCCTGAAACCTCATTTTCCCTCTTCCTCCCTTCACTCAGGGGTCAGATCTGTTGTCCAAGGGAAGACGCCATTCATCGCCTTCCATTTCCACTCACACGATAAACTCAGGGTGCCCCCTTTCTGTACCAGCACTGTGGGGGATATGAAATTGCAGTCCCTGCCCTCAGGAATACAGACAGGCAGGGAGGAAGGGAGGGAAGAGGAACCTACCACCAAACGAGAGAAGGCTGGGGCGAGGGCGGGACAGGGAGTCTGACCACGGAGCTTCATGGAGGGCAGCTGGGGAGGGGCTGGGGAGGGTGGTCCAGCATCCAGCACACACAGGTTGGCAGGGTGGGGGTGGCCATTCAGACAGAAGACCTCAGAATCATGGTACAGAACAGGCAGTTCAGGGCATATTCAGGAATCAGCAAGTGGCCTCCCAGCAAAGTGACAGGAGCAAAGGCTATGTGTTAACAGAGTAGGAGAAGGAAGCTGGGAAGGCAGACTGGGACCAGACTGCACAGGGTCTCAAATTCCACACTGAGTTGTGTGTATTTAATTCCTTAAAAATGAGGAGGTGTTGAAGGATTGGATTTTATTATTATTATTTACTGCACAACAGAAAAGAAACAGGCTCAAAGCTGTGGACATGGGGATTGCTACGGCAGGCACTTCGGGGATTCTAGATATCAAATAGCTTCATCTCTAACTCATTTGGTGAATGGGAGTAAGCCAGGTTGGGACTCTCTCTAAGACCCTGTGGTTTTATTTCCAGTGGAAGCCACGCCAGGGCAGGCTAAGGGTGAGCTGCAGGGTCAGGACAGAGCCAGGAAGCAAGCAGAGCCAGAAAAGGCCACTGTCTAGGGCCACACGCAAGGAAGGGTTGGCCAGCTGGGGCAGGTCTTTGTCTCCCCGGGAAGTCCAGGGACCACTGGTGGGAGGACACACCTCGAGTGGGAGAGAATCCCAGAGGCGGTAGAGTGGCATCCGGGGAGACTTCCCAATGCCTCCTGAGGAAGGGAGTCACAGTGTGTGAGAGAGACCAGGGAAGAGCTTGCAGGAGCACAGCTGCCCAGACTGGGCAGGAAGGATGGGTTGAGCCATGCATAGTCTGGGAGAAATGAGTGGGTGGCACGATCTGCTGTCTGGAGGGAGCTGTCTCTCCTTACCTGGCCATAAACTCAAGTAACAGCTCCTTCTACTCCTGCCACATTGCGCGCCTCTGGGCAGGGCCTGCCCTGGAAGCTCTGGCTGAGCCAACAGCCGGACTTGAACCAACATCAAAAACCCCCAAAAGATGATCAGAATCTTGATTTCAGCTGTCATTGCTCCCCTTTTACTCCTTCAGGTGAGACTAAAACAGCACTAGTAACCTGAAACCTTCTGATGTCCAAATCGTTAGGCTGAAAGCGAAACCGAGTCCTTGCTAGCAGCAGGCGGATGCTTCCCAGTGAGCACAGGGCCCTCTGAGCAAGTGGGGTAATGATTGCCAGGTGCAGGTACAAACTCTCTCCCTGTCTGAATCAGCAGCATCCCTAGCACACAGGGGTTCTTAATTCACACTAGAAAAGTTGGGACATGGGGTGCGCCCCAGTTTAGCACATGGTGAAGTCATGTCTAGCTCTTGCCATAATCCTTTAAGGCCTTCTGTGGTTGCAAAACCCACAAATGTAAATGCTGGAGGAACCTTTAGGTATATAGTCTCATCCACTGGTTTAAAAAGCCTTACACATTCCCTATCAAAATTCCAAGGGCATTCTTCACAGAAATAGTCAAAACAATTCTGAAATGCATATGGACACATAAAAGGTCCCAAATAGCCAAAACAATCTTGAGAAAGAAAAACAAAGTTGAAGACATTACACTTTCTGATTTAAAACTGTATTACAAAGCTATAGTAAGCAAAACATTATAGTACTGGCATGAAAGCAGACACAGAAGAGTAGAACAAAACAGGGAGCCCAGAAAGCAGTCTAAACATATTCAGGTCACTAATTCTTGACAAGGTCACCAAGAGGCCACGATGGGGAAAGAGCCGTCTCTTCAATAAGTGGTCCTGAGAAAGCTGAATTTCTACTTGCAAAAGTATAAGATTAGACCCTTATTTTATATCATACTCAAAAATCAACTCAAAATGGAAAAAAGACCTAAATGAAATATCAGAAACTATAAAACTTCTAGAAAAAAGTAGGGGAAAACCTCCTAGCCATTGGCTTTCACAATGATTCTCAGGATATCACACCAAAAGCTCAGGCCACAAAAGCAAAAATAAATAAATGGGACTACATGAAATGAGAAAGCTTCTGCACAACAAAGAAAACAAACAACAAAATGAAATTTGCAGCCTAGAGTTTGGGAGAAAACATTTGCAAAAACATATATCTGATAAGGGGTTAATATCAAAAATCTATAAAGAACTGATACAAATCAATAGAAAAACCAAAAAGTATTTTTATATGGGCAAAAGACCTAAATTGATGTTTCTCCAAAGACGACATAAAACTTGCCAACGGCTGATTATGCAAAGGTGCTTCACATCCTGAGTCACCAGGGAAATGCAAATCCAAACCACTGTGAGATACCATATTATGCCTGCTAGAATGGCTAATATTAAAAAGTCAAAAGATATCACATGCTGGCGAGTGTCTGGAGAAGACGGAGTTCTTGTACTCTGTTGGTGGGATTGTAGGTTGGTGCAGCCATTATGTAAAACAGTGTGGAGGTTTCTAAAGAAATTAAAACTAGCACTATCAAATGAGCCAGCAATCCCTCTCCGGGACATATACCCAAAGGAAAGGAAATTGCCACCTCCTAAAAATATCTGCCCTCCCATGTTCACTGCAACATGATTCACAATAGCTAAGACGTGCAAATAACCTAAATGTCCATCTTCAGACAAATGGATAAAGAATCTGTGATATGGGTGAAGGGGACAGGATAGTTGACTAGAGACATTAGACACCTGCCCTCTCCAGAAAGAACAAATGCTATGAATAGATAAACTGACCTTGAATAGAACATCTAGGAGAGAACAACTGTGATCAGCCAGGAGCCTGGAGGGGCTCAGTATCGCAGGGAATGGGTAAGTGAGAGAACCTCAGTGGTCCACACTCTCCCCACCCGCAGACTGTTGTACTTGAAACCACAAGAGAGCTCGTCTACCACACAAACCCTGACAGTAGCTGGGCTATGAGTGGAAGCTGTACCCCGAGTGGTGATGTGGCCTCCATGCCCAGTCCCATGCATGAAAGGCAGGTACTGCCCCCACTGCTTGGCACTGCAGTGCTACTACTGCTAAGAGTGAGTGAGCCTGAGAGCTGGGTATCTTGGGCTGTGGGTGGCAACCCAACACCATACCACCAGTGTGTACCTCTTGGTATCCACAGAGTTGCCCCACCACTGGTACTTTGTCCACTGTCCACAACACAACAGATGACCAGGGACCCAAGAACCTACTTACCCACCCGGCCAACCACCACTATTGGCATCTGAGCAAGCCACCAGGAGACCCAAAAATAGCCTGCCTGGTTCTTCTAACATCAGTGCCAGTGTACACCACCCTGGTCCCCAAGAACAGGCACATTCAGTCCACTGCTGCCACCACTCAGGCCCACTTGTTATCCCTGTCTGCCTGGCATCCCTGTCCCCAGCAAAATTTCACTGTAACCTCCTAATAACCACATATAAAACTACCAAGGAGATTACAGATACAACTGATGCTGTTTACAGCCAAAGAAATCATGCAGAGACTAGGCTACTCCATGCACCCAGAATCAGAGCCAAAGGACCCTATCCAACCAACATAACTGGTACATCTTCAGAAAAGAAAAAAAAAAACTCCCCTATGAAAGCAAATTCAAAAACTAGAAGAAGAGACTATAACATCAGATGCACTGACACCAACATAGGGACACAGGAAACATAAAAAAGCAAGGAAATATGACATCTCCAAAGGAACACATAATTCCCCAACAACGGATCCCAATCAAAAAGAAATGCACAAAATCCCAGAAATTCAAAATTGTGATATTCAAGAAGAAGCTCAAGGAGATACAAGATAATTCTGAAAGACAGTACAAAGAACTCAGAAAAACAATATAGGATATGAATGAGAAATTTACCAACGAGATTAAGTAAAAAGAATCAAATTATGGAACTGTAAAACTCCCTGAATGAAATACAAAATATGAGGCTATGAATGGCAACTGAACCCCCAGTGGTGATATGGCCTCATTACCATGGGATTTGAAAGCTTCAGTATCAGACTGGATCAAGCAGGAGAGAAAGTCTCGGAAGTTGGAAGACAGGTCTTTTGAAACAACCCAGTCAGATAAAAATAAAGAAAAAAGAATGAATAGAGTCTTCATGACATATGAGACACCACAAAGCTACCAAATCTAGGAATTATCAGTATTCTCAAAGAAAAAGGGAGAACAAGGGTTCAAAAATCTATTTAACAAAATAACAGATAAAAATGTCTCAAGTCTTGCAAGAGATTTAGACATCCAAATACGGGAGTCCCAGCAGTCCCCAATCAGACACAATGCAAAATAGGTATCTACCACACATTAGAGTAAAACTGTCTAAAGTCAATGACAAACAGAAAATTCTAAAAACCCCAAGAGAAAAGCATCTAGTAACCTAAAAAGGAGTCTGCATTACACTAAGTGGACTTCTGAGCAAAAACCTTATAGGCTAGGAGAGAATGGGGTGATGTATTTAAAGTTCTAAAAGAAAAAAAATAACTGCCACTCAAAAATACTACATCCTACAAAATTATCCTTCATAAATGAAGGAGCAACAAAGTCCTTCCCAGACAAGTGCTGAGGCAATTTATCACCACTAGACTGGCCTGACAAAAAGTACTCAAGGGAGTCCTAAACCTGGAAGCTAAAGGTTGACAGCTGCCATCATGAAAACACACACAAATATAAAATGCACTAATAAAGCAAACACACAAATGAGAAAGATTTTAAAAATTCAAATGGTACTACCACAGAAAATCAGCAAACCACAAGGACAATCACTAAGAGTAAAAGAAAGAAACAAAGACTATACAAAACAACCCTAAAACAGTGAACAATATGACAGGAATAAAATCTCATATATCAATAATAACCCTGAATGTAAACAGATTAAATTCTATTTCTTAAAAGTTGTATACTGGGTGAATGAATAAAAAAAAAAAATTCAACTATACGCTGCCTATGTGAAATTCACTTTACCTGTAAATACATATATGGAATGAAAGTAAAGGGATGGAAAAAGATATTCCATGCAAATGGAAACCAAAAGCAAGCAGGAGTAGCCATAGCTATATCAGATAAACAGACTTCAAGTCAAAAACAGTTTTAAAAAGACAAAGAAGATCATTATATATTGATAAAGGGATCGACCCAGCGAGAAGATGTAACAATTCTAAATATATATGTGCCCAGCACCAGAGCACCCAGATTCATAAAGCAAATACTACTACATCTAAGGAAAGAAAGAGACTCTAATACAATCATAGTAGAAGATTTCAACACTGCACTCTCAACATTACACAGACCATCTAGATAGAAAATCAACAAGGATTCCTGAAATACCACAGGGGAATAAATTTTTTTAAAAAATCAACAAAGAAACATTGGACTTAAATGGGACTGTAGATCTAGTGGACCTAACAGACATCTACAGAACATTTTATCCAACAACTGCAGAATATAAATTTTTCTCATCAGCACATAGAACGTTTTCCGTGACTGACCACATGTTAGGCCACAAAACAAGTCTCAAAACATTTCAAAAATAAAAATTATACCAAGTATTTTCTCAGATCATAAAGAAATTAAATTAGAAATCAATACCAAGAGGAACTTCAGAAACTGTATAAATATATGGAAATTAAATAACATGCTCCTGAACAACCATTTGGTCAATGAAGAAATCGAGTATCAAAAAATTTCTTGAATCATGGAAAACAGAAACACAACATACCAGAACCAGTGGGACACAGCAAAAGCAAGGCTAAGAGAGAAGTTTAGCAATAAATAGCTTTATTTAAAAAAAAAAGAAAGAAAGACTTTAAATAACCTAAAGATATACCTCAAGGAACTAGAAAAGCAAGAGAAAACAAAACCCCAAATTAGCAGAAGAAAAGAAATAATAAACATCAGAGAGCAACTAAATGAAACAGAGTCTAAAAAACCACAATAGAAAAATAAGACAAAAAATGGTTCTTCAAAAAGGTAAACAAAATTGATAAACCATTAACTACACCAAGCAGGAAGACAAGATCCAAACAAACAAAATCAGAAATGAAAAGGGAGACATTACAACTGATACCACAGAAATATAGAAGTCATCAGAGACTCTTATGAACAACTATATGCTAACAAACTGGAAGACCTAGAGGAAACTGATAAATTCCTCGAAACACACAACCTACCAAGATTGAATCAGTAAGAAATAGAAGACCTGAATAGACCAATAATGAGGAGCAAGATTGAATCAGTNAAAAAAAAAAAAAAAAAAAAAAAAAAAAAAAAAAAAAAAAAAAAAAAAAAAAAGTCTCCCAACAAATAAAATCATCCTAGAACCAGATAGATCCACTATGGAATTCTATCAAATGTATAGAGAAGTACTAATACTAATCTTCCTCAAACTATTGCAAGAAAATTAAAGAGGAAGGAATCTTCCTTCATTCTATGAGGACAGTGTTACCCTAATACCAAAACCAGACAAGGCACAACAAAAAAAAAGAAAACTATAGTCCAATATCTATGTTCTATGAAGATTATATTCTATGTTCTAAGTTCAATATCTATGATCTATGAAGAACATAGATGCAAAAATCCTCAACAAAATACTAGCAATCCAAATCCAACAAGATAAAATGAGATTTATCCCAGGGATATGAGGATGGTGCAACATATGCAAATCAACAAACATGATACATCACACCAACAGAATGAAGGACAAATCCATAGGGATCATCTCAATAGAAACAGAAAAATGTATTTGACAAAATTCAATATCCTTCATGATAAAAACTCTCAACAAATTAGACATAGAAGAACCATACCTCAAAATAATAAAGGCCATATATGACAAACTCACAGCTAACATCATACTGAACAGGAAAAAGTTGAAAGCCTTTCCTCTAAGAACTAAAGCAAAACAAGGGTGCCCACTTTTACCACTCCTATTCAACATAGTACTGGAAGTCCTAACCAGAGCAATCAGGCAAGAAAAAGCAACAGCATCAAAACTGGAAAAGAGCAAGTTAAATTGTCTCTCTTTGTGGATGGCATAATCTTATATCTAGAAAAATCAAATGACTCCACCAGAAAACTCTTAGAACTCATTAACAAATTCAGTAAAATTGCAGGATACAAAATCAACATACAAAAATCAGTGGTGCTTCTGTACACCAATAATGAAATAGCCAAAAAAGAAATCAAGAGGGCAATCGCATTTACAAGAGCTACCAAAAGACAAAAAAAAAAAAAAAATAAATATATAAGATAATAAATACAAATATATATAAATATACAAAAGACAAAAAAAAAAAAAAAATCTAGGAATAAATTTAACAAAGGAGGTGAAAGATCTCTATAAGGAAAACCAGAATACATTAATGAAAGAAATTGAAGAGGACAAACAAATGGAAAGATAGCCCATGCTCATGGATCAAAAGAATTCATTTTCTTAAAATGACCATTCTGCCCAAATCAATCTACAGATTCAATGCAATCCCTATCAAAAATCCCAATGTCATTTTGACAGAACTGAAGAAAAAACTCCTAAAATCTATATGAAACCAAAAAAGCCCAAATTGCTAAGGCAATCCTGAGCAGAAAGAACAAAGCTGGAGACCACACAGTACCCAACTTCAAAACATATTACAAGGCTATGGTAACCAAAATAGCATGGTATTGATATAAAAATAGACACAAAGACCAATGGAACAGAATAGAGAACACAGAAAAAAAGGCACATATTTACAGGCAACTGATCTTCAACAGAGCTACCAAGAACATCCACTGGGAAAAGGAATAAATGGTGCTGGGAAAACAGGATAACCATATGCTGAAGAAACTGAACCCCAGTCTCTCACCATATACAAAAATCAACTCAAGATGGATTAAAGGCCTAAATGTAAGATCCAAAACTATAAAACTACTAGAATAAAACATAAGAGCACCTCTTTTTTTTTAATTGTACTTTAGGTTCCGGGGTACATGTGCAGATGATGCAGAATTGTTGCATAGGTACACACATGGCAATGTGGTTTGCTGCCTCCATCCCCCTGTCACCTACAACTGGCATTTCTCCCCATGTTATCTCTCCCCAAACTCCCCACCTACCCACTGTCCCTCCCTTGGCCCCCCGCAACAGGAGAAACTCTTTAGGACATTGGTCTAGGCAAAGGTTTTACAGCTAAGATCTCAAAAGCACAGGCAACAAAGCAAAATGGAACTATGTTAAACTTAAAAGCTTCTGCACAGCAAAAGAAACAATAGAGTGGAAAGACAACCTCTTGGATGGGAGAAAATATTTACAAACTACTCATCTGACAGGGGACTAATATTCAGAATATATAAGAAAGTCAAATATCTCAATAGTGAAAAACCAAATAATCCCATTAAAAAGTGGTCCAAGGACATGAATAGACAATTTTTCACAAGGAGACGTACAAGTAGCCAACAGGCATGTGAAAAAATGTTAAACATCACTAATCATCTGGGAAATGCAAATCTAAACTACAATGAGGTATCATTTTACCCCAGTCAGAATGGCTATTACTAAAAAGACAAAAAAGAACAGATGCTGGAAAGGATGCAGAGAAAAGGGAACCATACTCTGTTGAATGGATGGGAATGTAAATTAGTATAACCACAATGGGAAACAGTATGGATATTTCTCAAAAACCTAAAAATAGAACCACCATACGATCCAGCAATCCCGCTACTATCCAGAAGAAAAGAAATGAGTATATCAAAGGGTCACCTGCTTTCACATGTTTATCACAGCACTACTCCCAATAGCAAAGATATGGAATCAACCTAGGTGCCCATCAATGGATGAATGGATAAAGAAAATGTGGTACAAGGACACAGTGGAATACTATTCAATCAAAAAAAGAATGAAATCATGACATCTGCAGCAACATGGACGGAACTGGAAGTCACTGTGTTAAGTGAAATAAGCCAGGTGCAGAAAGATAAATACCACATATTCTCACTCATATGTGGGAGCTAAAATACTTGATCTCATGGACACTGAAAATAGAACAATAGATACCAGAGACTGGAAAGAGTGGCAGCGAGTAGGAGAGGGGATGAAGAGAGGTACAGACATACAGTTAATAGAAGAAATAAGTTTTAATTATTGATAGCAGACTAGGCTGACTATCCTTGGCAACAATATTATGTATATTTCAAAGTAACTAGAAGAAAGGATTTGAAATGACACCAACATACAAAAATGAGAAACCCTCAAGATATGGATATCCCAGATACCCTGACTTGATAATTACTCATTCTATGCATGTAACAAATACTCCCATGTACCCTATAAATACATAAAGTATAGTCAGTAAAAGGGGAAAAAAAGAGGATATGATAGATAATAGACAGATAAATTAGATATTATTTATCCCTAAAAAAGAATGAGATCTTGTCATCTGCCACGATGTGGATGACCCTTGAGGACATTATGCTAAATGAAATAAACCAGACACAAAAAGAAAAATATTGCATGATCTCACTTATATGTGAAATCTTTTATTTTATTTTATTTTATTTTATTTTATTTTATTTGAGATGGAATTTCGCTCTTGTTGCCCAGGCTGGAATGCAATGGCATGATCTCAGCTCACTGCTACCTCCACCTCCTGGGTTCAAGCAATTCTCCTGCCTCAGCCTCCCGAGTAGCTGGGACTACAGGTGCGTACCACCATGCCCAGCTAATTATTGTATTTTTAATAGAGATGGGGTTTCACCATGTTGGCCAGGCTGGTCTCAAACTCCTGACCTCAGGTGATCTGCCTGCCTCAGCCTCCAAAAGTGCTGGGATTACAGGTATAAGCCACCACGCCCAACCTGGAATCTTTTTTAAAAATCAAATACACCGAGATAGAGAACACAACAGTGGCTACCAGGGGTTGGGGTGGGAGGTGAGGAGGAAGTGAAAAGATGTAGCCCAGAAGATACAAAGTAGCAAATATGTAGAATAAACAAGTCCAGAGTCCTCATGTATAGGGGTTTATAGGGAATACAATTAATAGTAGCTGAGGTTCCCGCTGAATGAATAGATTTTAGCTGCTCTTGTCACAAAAAAACAAAAAAAATGGGTAACTATGTAAGGTGATGAATATATTGATTTGTTTTCCTGTAGTAACCTTTTTACTGTCTATATATCTCCCATAACACTGTATTGTATACCTTGATTATACACAATAGTTAATTTTTTTCAAATTAAAAACAAACCAAAAAAAAATACTTGTTTTTAACAACTTGAAATGTTTTTTCCAGATCCCAGAGTTTAAAACAGATAGAAGGTGGGGGCTCTACTAGGTGGGGTTCCATGCCCCTTCAGCTGGCCCAGAGGCAGCCAGTGTGGAAATTGTTTGATACTATTCCCTGCACAGCTCAGAGAAAAGCAGCAAGTTGCTTGTATCAATCACACAGCCTAAGAGAGCCACGAGGATACAAACACAGGACTCAGTGCTCCTAGCGCTACACCATGTTGCTTCTACCACCCAACCTCCAAACCAAGCCTCTGAAAAGTCAAAATCATTACGCTTTGTTCCTGGAGACCACCACAACTACAGAGATTCCCGACAGAAGCAGCTATAAATGCAAATGCTGTGACAACGACAGGTCTATTGAAATGTATGCAAACGGGGCCTCCAAAGTCAGAAAGGAAATTTCTAAACCAGGCCAATCATTAATCATTATAGTCTGATTTTTTTTCTTTTTCTTTCTTCCCTTCCTTCCCTCCTCCCCCACTCCTCCCTTCCTCCCTCCCTCCCTCCCCGCCTCCTTCCCTCCGTCCCTCCCCCTCCCTCCCTTCTTCCTTCCTTCCTTCTTTTTTTCTGTAGTAAGATTTATTCGATATCTTTAGTCTGTCCAAGAAACCATCTTAAGAAATGTCTCTCATCCCATCCCCCACCCACCCTGATTGCTGCTCCAGCTCAGCTCCTCACCTTCCCTGGCTCCCGACCCACCTCTGTCCTGTATCCAAGCTTCATGTCCCTTGAAGCACAGGGCAGCATCTTAGCACCAACAGGATTTTAATGCACTTCACTCCTGTCTTAGTCCATTTATGCTGCAATAACTAAATACATTAGCGTGGGTAATTTACAAATAATAGTAATTTATTTCTCACAGCTCTGGGGACTGGGAAATCCAAGGTCAAGGTGCCAGCAGACTCGGTATCTGGTGAGGGCTTGCTCTCTGCTTTCAAGATGAGAAAGCATCCTCTTGCTGCTTCCTCACATGGTGGAAGGGACAAGTGCTGCGTCCCCGCGTGGTGGAAGGGGCAAGTGCTGCGTCCCCGCGTGGTGCAGGGGGCAAGTGCTGCATCCCCGCGTGGTGGAAGGGGCAAGTGCTGCGTCCCCACGTGGTGCAGGGGGCAAGTGCTGCGTCCTCACGTGGTGGAAGGGACAAATGATGTGTCCTCACGTGGTGGAAGGGGCAAAAGAGTAAAAGGGCATCTAGGCTCTCCCTTCATCCTCATTTATAAGAGCATTAATCCATTCAAGAGAACAGAGCACTCATGACCTAAGCACCTCAAAAGGCCTCACCTCTTAATACTGTCACATTGGGTATTAGGGACCAATACATGAGTTTTGGAGGGACACTGACATCCAAGCCATAGCATCTCTCTCCCCTCCACTCTGGGCAGCACTAAGCCCTCCTGGGACATTGCTCTGTCATGCAAGGGAACTGGGGGATTCCATTAGGTGAGGAAGAGGGTGTCTCCTCCATAAGGTTAAGTTCAAAAGGTGGGCCCCACCTGCCTCACCCTCCCTTAATAACCCCTCTGCAGCCCATTAATAGTTATTGCAGCCAAACCATCTCGGAACTGTTTCTGTTTTCAGCCTAAATCTCTTTTCAAGGTAGTAAGTTCTCAACATTTGCTCTCACATCTGTGTTTTAACTGTCTGAACTCACCTCCTCTGAGGCTCCAGCAGTGCAGGCTTTGGGATGGGGTGGAGGCCTTCGCTCCAGCAGACAGCTCACAGTCCCTTTATCCACACCCTCATGATGGTTTCCACATCTGTAAAATGAAGATCATAGTAGCTACTGCATAGGATTATTGTGGGGGCTAAATGCAATTATGCATTGTAAACGCCAAGTACAATGCCTGGCTCTGAATAAGTGCTCAATAAATGTTAGCTTTTAAAAATAGCACCCTGGATGACTTTAAGGCCAAAAAGGAAAGAAAATAATATTTCTTAAGCTCCCCTACTGGCAAGGCGTAGTGCCAGGTTTTCTTATATGTTTTGTCACTTAATCTTCTCAGCTACCCCTACGGCTATACTATACATTTTGATCCCAATTTTTACCATTTTATAAATCAGGAAATGGAGGAACTGTGAGGGCGATTTGCCCAGGATTTCTAAATGAGTCAGACCTCTTTCGGTTGCAAATGATCAAAGCCAACTTGGACAACCTTACACAAAAAGGGACACTTGATGGTTCAGGAAATACAACAAAGTGTTTAAGAACCAAACCAGGCATGAGAATGGCAAGGGGCAGCCAAGCCTCAGAACAACTAGAAGCAGTGGCTCAGATGCCACCAGGCCTGTTTCTCTACCTCTCAGCTTTGCTGTCACTGCAGATTGGCTTTCTGCACATGGCAGGGTGTGTGTCTGCCTACATTCCCACACGCCTGTCATCTTCAGCCTTTGCCCACAGAGGACTGATGCCATTCCTCAGTTCCAATCTCAGAAATCCCAGGGAAAGGCTCCGATTGGCTCAGCTTTGGCCAGATACCTGCCCCTTAACCAATCAATTGTGTCCAGGGGGCCTGGTCATGTAAGAAAGTGTCACTTCCCACAGGAACCGCATGGATAGAGTAGGGGTATGGGCAAGCTCCAGAAAGTGAGTGTGCATCTCCCAAAAGAGAGGGATATGAGGCAGGCCACAAAATAGTAACACTCTAGTCTCATGGCCTGCAAGTGGAAGAGTCTGGATTTATGCCCAGGTCTGTTGGACTCCAAAGCCCACATTCATTCTCTGACACATGCTGCCTCTCTGAGACTCTTAAGTGTCTATTTGTACATTAGGAAATCAGGGTTGGTCAGTCAGCCTCTCCAGAAAGTTAAAACAAACTTACTCTCTCAGCAATAATATCCACGGATACTTCTGGCATCCAAAGCAGACAAAGGGCAGCACAGGCTGGGAGCCGCAGTTTCCATCTACTGTGTGACAGTCATTGTTATCACGGCCACCTTCTTCATTGTCTTTTTAGTAAACTCTGTCCTAGAAAGTAGGATTTTCTGGCTAATAGAGAATTTCTTTAGGTATTATATTTAGATTGCCAATTTTCTAAGCATGAAAATCTTCTATCTACAGAGCTGCAAAGAGATCTCAAAACTATTCACTATCTCCGTCCTTTTCATTTTACAGATGAGGAAATGATGATGACCAGGGGAAAGTCAGCTGTGGATGGAGAGCTGGACCACCAGGCAGGTCTCATTCCTTGTCCAGTGCCCAGCCCCTCCTCCATTCTGTCTTTCCTGGAATGCAGTACAATACGGTGTTGATTTGTAGTATGTTGTACTAAACATAATTTTGTACACATTTTTATTTTTAATGATCCAAGCACTTTTGTTTTTAGTGAGTAGGAACAAATTTTCTAAATTCTTAACCTTCTCGTAGAATATATCCTACCTCCTGGCTCTACCTAAAATCCTGCTGGCCTCTGAGGATACCACTTTCTTTAAACCCTGGCAAGTATGCTTACTGACCAGTGTAACAAAGATAATGCCTCCCTCCAGAGCAAAAAGCAGGCTGACTTACTGCTTATGATAAAAGATTCAGAGTCCATAAATTCAGGGTTCCTCTCCTAAAAAAATAACCCACTTCACATGTGGGTATAACTTGACCTTCTTTGCATCCTCCTGTAGGAATTGCAACTCAAAGAATCAATACAAATGCAGATCCTCTGGCTGCTGCCATTGCCATGAGTAATATACTGAACTTCATCTCTAACCTGAGTCTCAAGTCTTCTGGCAGCATCCATAAAGCTGTGGCATGCTCAGCTGTTAGCCTGCAAATAGCATAAAACCCCAGACCCTTTACAGTTCTTGGCAGAGAGATGGGATCCATCCTTCTCGCTCCTCAGTGCCATTTCCAGATTACTTCTTCACTCCTCTTGGAATGCCTTACTCTGTTATGTTTCAATCTCGTTGTCAAGACTACTCTCTCTTCATCTCTGTCCACTAATCTTCCCTTCATCCAGTGATATCTTGGGCACCTGTCTCCCCACCCCAAGTCCTGTCATAATTTTGGATGACTTCACAGGCCATGTGAAAAATCCCCCCAACCCTTTAGCCTCCCAGTTTCTGTATCACTTCAATCCCCTGAATGACTCCTTTACTCCACCTCAGCTGCAAACTCCCACTGGCCGTTCTTTGGACATCAACACTAGCAACTGGCCTATCTCAGAAACCTCAAAAGCCAACATCATTCTTTACTTTGATTATTGTGTTTTTCAGTTCTAAGAATTCTGTTTGATTTTGAAATCTGCCATGTCATTTTTTGGGGTGTTCTGTTCCCTGCAGGACTGATCTTTATTTCTTTAAACATAGTAAGCAGAGTTTTTCATAGTCTGTATCTAATAATACCAATATCTGAAATCTATGTGTCTGTTATATGTGTGGGTTCCTCATGGTATCTTATTTCTAAGTATATTTAGTTATTTTTGACTGTGTGCTGGCCATTATTATTGAAAAATTGTTTATAGAGGATATGTGTCTGGAAATCTCACCTTAATCCAAAATCAAGGTTTGAATTTCCCTGGACCACCTACGTGGTACAAACCTGAGCTGTAAAACCATGTAAGAATTGGTTTAATTCGGTTCACCTCCTACGTTAGAGGAAATAGTCTTAGAAAGCCCAGCTTATAGTGCCAAAGGCCCCTATTAGACTCCTACACTTTGTGCTGGCCTTTGGTTTTGATTTTGGTAGACAAAACAAAAATTCAGATTTGCTAAGATGGCAGAATCCTTCAGGGCAAAAGCAGATTCTGTGCTCACTGGCTTCTTTTTTTCCCTTCAACAATGGCCTGGTAATTCCTTATGATTTTACCTTTAAGATGTTTCTATATTTTATGCAGCATTCTTGATTGTTTTCAGCAGGCAGTTGGTCCAAATAACCCAGCTTACCATTACCTGGAACTGAAGCTTTCACAGTCCTCTAAGGATCACTTCCTTCTAGCATTTTCCTCCACTAACTTCACAGCATCTGTTTTTAACCGGATTAACTGACCTCGATCCTTTGTCTTTCTGGTGGCTTTTCCCATCCTCTGTAAATACACTCAAGTTTCTCCTGTGTTTAAAGATGAGACCTGCAGACCCTCAGCTGCTTCATTTTCTCCACTCTGTCAGCCCCTTCTGTCTCCACTCCCTTCATTATATGCCATCACATCAGCCTGTCTTACGAAAACCCTTCATTCTTTTGCCTGATTTTTTTGCCCTTATATCTACCTGGACAAACCGATCCTAAATGGAGCCAGCCTTCTTTGTTCCTATACTCATGTTGCTGGGGACTTCTGCAGAAGCCCAGCCAACCATTCACTGTGGTGCTACTCTTCTTTCATGGTCACAGCCGGGCCCCCATCACCTCCCAGTAGACATCCTCTATGACACAGTAAATCCCATGTCAGTTCTTCCTGGCACTTTGTTAAACTCTCCCCTCTCATGAAGCCCTTTCCTCTTCACCACCCGCTATACTCTGAGATGACGTCACACCTCCTAGTTTACCCAAAGCAGCCGCCCCTTCCCGTTTCCTCACCTCCAGTTCTCGTCCACCAGGGCACGCACATCTGTGTCCACCCTTGTCTCACTCTCATCTGTTTCACAGACAGGTTCTCCTTCCTCCTAAGGCTCATCCCCAACCCAGCTCCATTCTCTTATACCTTCTTAGGAAACTCACACCAATAACTGACCTTTCTCTTTCTGGTGGCATTTCCCATCATCTCTAAATACACTCAAGTTTCTCCTATTTTAAAGATGAGCTCTTTCCTTCACCTCTACAGTCCTTCCAAGGAAGTATTCCTGACCCTGCTCCCCAGTCTGGGGCATTCACTCCCCTTACATCCCACTGTACCCCCAGATGACAAGTCTGTTTCCTTGTACTCACTCCAGTTTCTCCCCAAAAGACAATGAGCTCCTGAAGGGCTGGAACTCTGTGTTAATCATTATTGAATCCCCAATCCCTAGCATTTAATTTGTGGAAGGAATGAAAGAATAAGGCCTGGGGTCATTGTCAGGCCCAGCAGCCCCATTAATCTCTATGTGCCGGTTACCAGGGAATTCTGCTGTGCTGGGAGCCCAGCTGGCGGGATGCTAACTTCACGGTATTACTGATGCTGTGCAATTCTTTTCCGTCTGTGGAATTTCTGGCTCTATTTAGTTAGTATCTAATTTGTGGGTTAATAAGTCTTTGTCTGAAGGTCTTGGTGCGCAGCACAGGGCTAGGATCACCTTTCTCAGACTCCTCTGAGGCTCGGTGTGGGGGGATGAGTGTGCTTTGAGGCACTGACTTTTTGGATAGCTTACAGGATCTCAATCTGGGCATATTACTCATTAGGGTTTATTTACCTTTTGTGGTGGCCTAGAAAAAGCCAAGCTTAATGAAGTGGTTACCAAAAGCTTTTAACATCATATTTTCCACAGAGTTCATAAAAATATTGACAGTGGACTTAACTGCCACATTGCATATTTCCAAGAGATGAACAAAAATTATATAAAGCATATTGATTTGTTGTTTTTTTTTTAAATAAAGGCTTCATAGCAAGAATCCTGGAGTGCTCTCATTCACAGCAGCAGCAAGCAGGCCATTCCAAGGGATGATGAGTAAGTTGGTCCTGTAGGCTTGGGTATGCCACTGTCCCTCTCTGGGCCTCAGTTTCCCCACTACAAATAAGAAGCTTGGGGTTGAGCTTCCGTGGCTCACTCTGTGACCCCAACACTTTAAGAGGCTGAGGTGGGAAGATGACTTGAGCCCAGGAATTCAAAGCCAGCCTGGGCAACAAAGCAAGACCCCTATCTCTACAAAAACTAAAATAATGAGGCGGGCATGGTGGTGCACTCCTGTAGTCCCAGGTAGTTGGGAGGTGGGGGATGGAGAGTGGGGGAGATCGCTTAAGTCCAGGAGTTTGAGGCAACGTGGCTATGATAGTGCCAGGTAACACAGCGAGATCCTGTTTCAAAAAAAAAAAAAAAATAGCTTGAGAGGTACGAACTCTCTAAGGTGGTTACCGTTTCAAAATAAAATGATGCTATTCTAAGTTCACTCCCAAGATAACACACTGCCTTTGCTTTTAGGGGAGGAACCCTATTATGAAATAACACCCAAGGAATATTGTTTTTATTTCTGAAATGCCTCACAAGCAGCAGATGGCCAGAAAGTTGAGGAAAATGGTGACAGTGCCCAGGGCCAATTCAGTGCCCTTTCACGGTTCATAGCCTGGCTTGCCCAGGGCTCGCCTGACTCCAGCTTCTTCAGCTCCTGTCTCCTCCTGGAGATGTCTCCACAGACTTCCTCCCCTGCAGTCTCCTCAGCAGGGATAACAGAGGATGATCAGAGATGCCTGAAACGCCAGGACAGGGCAACCTTAGTGGCCATCTGGGCAGTGTGGTTTTCAAAATCACCTGGATGAGTCATGTTGACGCCCAGGCTCCACCTGATACCCAGGCTCACCAACTGATTCTGACTCTCTAAGGTTGAGACTCAGGCCTTGGTATTTTGTAAAAGCTCCTTAGGTGATTCTGATCTATGGAGAAGATTGAGACAACTCTTTTGAGCTCCCAGTCTAGAGTCTCTCAAAATGGTGGCACCCATGTAGAGTTAAGGACTACTGAGGCAGTCTTGGGCATGATCCTGACTGCACCCTCACCACCTGCGTGATGCCAGTGATGCTCTTACCCTCTTGGTGCCCCGGTTTCCTCAGTCGATAAATGTGAGATGCTTGGCACAGTGCCTTGGACGTGGTGAATGTTCAGTAATTGTTGGTTTTCATCATGTCGTTGTCTTTCTCACTATCGTCATCAGCCTTATCAACATCATCAACACTGTCATTTTACCATCATCATCGTCAACATCATTCCAGGCACTGACATCATCTTTCCTCTTTTTTCCTGCTCCTCCTTCTCCTCTTGCTCTTTCATCATCATCATCAACATTGTCATCACCACCAACATCGCTATCATCACCAGCATCTTCTTCGTCTCCTCCTCCTTCTCCTTCTTCTGCTCCTCCTCCTTCTCCTCCTCCTCCTCTTCCTCCTTCTTCTCCTTCTCCTCCTC
>NW_016107512.1:3176095-3242131 GCF_001604975.1 Cebus imitator | reverse complement strand
CTCCTCCTCCTCCTCCTTCTCCTCCTCCTCCTTCTTCTCCTCCTCCTCCTTCTCCTCCTCCTCCTCCTCCTCCTCCTTCTCCTCCTTCTTCTCCTTCTCCTCCTCCTTCTTCTCCTCCTCCTCCTTCTCTTCCTCCTCCTCCTCCTTCTCCTCCTCCTCCTCCTTCTTCTCCTCCTCCTCCTTCTCCTCCTCCTCCTCTTTCTTCTCCTCCTCCTCTTTCTTCTTTTTCTCTTCCTTCTCATTTTCTTTTTTTCTCCTTCTCCTCCTCTTCCTCTGTCATCATCCTCATAGCTATCAGGAGGGCCTGACTCAGCTTATCCTAGAATGTGATCAGGCATTTGTGCCTCACTTACCAAGCCTCAGATTCCTCATCTGAAAACTAACAGCAGTAACAATACTAGCATTTATTCACTGGCTACTATGTGTCAGGCATCGTTCTAAGTGCTTTATGTGAGGAAGGCAATTATTGCCATGCCCATTTTCTCCAGAGAAGGAAAAGGAGGCACAGAAAAGGTTAAGTAACCTTGCTGCCCAAAGTGGTGCCTCTAGGAAGCAATTTAAAAACAGGGGTGAAAATAATTTTCATGGGGCAGTTGTGAAAATTAACTGAGGTATAGGCACAAGCCCCTGCTACCAAGCATAGCACTTGCAAGTGATCAGTGTGCATTCTCAGGTCACCCAAGCAGGTGCTCAGGGCCTGCACTGGACAGGAAGTGACTGCCCCTCCTTCTCACTCCTCCACCCCACATGCATACTACCTGTCAGCGGAGCCTGAAATCCCAGCATAAACTACACATCCAGTGGGGCCAGAATTCTAGCAAGAAGAAAAACATGCTGTGTCCCCTTTCCCACCTCCAACCATCATCCCCGGCCTGATCCCTGACTCAGCCGCCTCATCCACACACTCACGCACACATCCGCCTCTCTAGAGTGACACTAGACCTGCTGGGAACTAAGAGTGAAAGGGAACTGGAGTCCCTGATGTCACCCAAGGGTCAGGTCCTGCCTCCTGCAAGGACGCGTTCCTGAGTCTAAGTCCTCTCCCTGAGTCTCTCTTGGATAAAGCACGTGTGCTAGGCCAAGCCTGGTGGGTTCTACCCAGCATGCAGTCCCCTTCCTTGCAGATGACAGAACCCAGTTTTATTCAGGTGGCAACATGTTTAGTCTCTAGGGATGAGAACTGGTTCATCTGGAATCATTCACTCACGGCCACCCCACTTTCTTGTCAGTGTTGGTGTGGGGTGCCACAAGACCCCACTGTGGTCCATGAGATGTCAGGGGAACTCTCTGGGTGTTTCCGGAAGATGCTGTCCTGCCTGATTAGAGGTGAGGGCAGCATGAGGAAGACTGCTTGTGCCCCACCTCTCACCCCTAGCCTCCTGCTCTAGAAGTCATGTAGTGGAGGGGGGCACGGAGCCATGAGGGGGAGGCTCAGAGAATCAGACACACTGACTCTGCATCCTGATGTCACTGAGCTCCCATCAAACTCAGAACACCTACCTCAAGACCTGCCATGACATAGTGGTAGGTAAATGTAGACCCTGGGGCCAGATCGCCTTAGAACCAGTCGAGTCCTGGCTCTACCACTCACATGAACCCGGGCAGAGTGTGTAACCTGCCGAGGCTCAGTCTCCCCATCGGTAGTAGGGCGACCATAATAGCACCTCCCCATAGGGATGATGTCAAGACTAAATGAATGAATACATGGAAAGCACCTAGAACAAAGGCTGGCAGGCAGCAGATCCTCCATACGGGTTCCCTATGAGTATGTGAGGTCATTAAATCTTTATTATTTAAACCACTACCAATTAGCCCCTCCATTCTTGCAACCAAATGCATCTTAACTGATACAAATGCCTAATGTCTATTGGTTTCTTGCTTCATTTCACAGTGGTTAGTTGAGCTGAAGCTGAAGATTTTTCCTTGGAAACAGAGTTCTTTTAATTAATCAGTCAATAACTATTTATTGGGGAGGGTCACGAGAGGCAAGAGCCTTTGAGAGGTACAAAGACACGTCCAATCTGGTCACTGCCTCCAAGGATCCCAGAGACATGTCAGGGGAAGGAGCAATTAATGGAAGAGGAGTGACCCCAGATGGTGGCGCCAGGAAAGCTTCCCAAAGAGGTAGGATTTTAGTACTGATCAGCCAGCTCTGACCCAGAACCTGTGGAGCTCTGCCTTGGGCATACAATAATGAACATGCTGGCAAGATCCTGTTCTCTCTCTCATAGGGGAGACAGATCTAACAAGTCTGTGCACAAATAGATAAAATAACGGGAAATTGCACGGAGTACACTGGAAGACCCAAACAGGACGCACTGGTAGACAGTTGAAAAGAAAAGGTCGCTTTAGGAAGAAGCAAGGAAGGCCCGCCTGAGGAGTTCTCATTTACACTGAGACCTGGAAGGTGAAAAGGAATTAGCCAATGACCACTTGGGGCATGTCCCAAGGACAAGGAACAGCCTGTAAGGACTGTGAAGCAGGAAAAATATCCACTTATTTTAGGAACCCAAAGAAAGCCAGCGTCCCAGGAGCCTGGAGAGAACGGGAGAAAGCTGGGGGCCAGCAGAGGCAGGGCTCCGCCAACCACAGTGAGGAGTCGAGCTTTTATCCGAAGGGCTGTGGGAAGCTACTGATGGTCTTACCAGCAAGGGGACAGCTAGTCCTCCAGTAGGAAGAAGAGGTGGCCTTGGGCAGAAGGAAGGAAAAGTGTCATAGGAGAAAAGAAAAGACTGAAAGACAAAGTAGCATCATCTCCAAGTGCTAACCAAGGAATTACCTGTAGTGTTGCTTAGACATTCAGCGGGCTCAGGGGCTGGAGTGACTGGGCTATTTTAAAGTTGTCACTCTGTTCTGGAAAATCTTGGAAATTGTAAGCTCTAATAAAAAAGAAAAGATGATGAGGAATTTTAGGAGGCTTTAAACAGCTTGCAGAATTAAAAACCACCCTCAAATCTAGCACCCACATATCCCCTGAGAAATGTCAGCTGGAAAGCAATTCACCTGGAAGCCACGCGGGGTTGAAGTGGGAGGAGCTGGTTGAGCTTGACGTGGCCATCCACAGACATCCCAATGTGTCTAGTGACAGGGGCTGGCCGCCCAGAGAGTGTTACAGGAGGGCCAGCGCCTCTCCTCGCCAAACAAGAACGCAAAATCAACCACCTCATTGCACATGAAAAGTTCAGTGAGAGTTTGAAGATATTACGACAGGATTTCTGGAAGCCAAGTAAAAACGACCTTGAAAATAAACCACATGCTGCTGCTAATTAATCTTAGTTCCTTACTCTTTCCAATCAGACTCTGAACTATAATCCATCTTCATTACACTTCTTTTAAAGCAAAAATGGTGCATTTCCTCAAGTCTAATTGAGGAAGGAACATTATAAGGCCTAAGGCCATAACTCTCTGTCAACTATCCTTCTGTACCTGTTCACACACACACACACACACACACACACACACACACATAGAGACACACACTTTAGAAAATTCTACGTGACCTGTTTATTGGCAACCATGGGCAAGCCACTTGAGAGCCCAAGGATGAATGAGATGGCCAAGTGGGGCGCCATCACAGTCCATGTCACTGTCAGCCAGTAGTGCTCCCCACTCAACACCCGCACCTTGCATGCTTCCACCCACCATATTCCTGTGCACACACCTGGTGGGCAGCCAGGGGCCCACGGAAGGGCTGCCTGGTCCCCAGCCCCAGAGAATGAAGCAGAAGTAATCTAAGCTGGGGGTAGTCACAAATTGCTCTTTGACAGTGATTGGTTTTAGGATGGCATTTGACCCACTTCCTCTGACCAATGAGACCAAAGGAAAGGTCTGTTGGGGGTTTCCGAGAAAGCTTCTCTTCCATAAAAAAAAAGTGATAATCCCTGAATGGTTGAATTGTGTGAGGGTGAGATGCTTATCTCTGCAGCAGCAGGCAAGGTGCAGAGCTAGTGACCACAGAGGGGAAATTTACCTTCCTGTGTGCACCCACCAAGATGTTCCTTGAGTTTAGGAGAACTTCGAAAGAAAGTGTTAGGATGGAGCTGTGTTATCTCAGAGGACTTGGCTGATTGCCATAGTCTAACTCCAAGATTCTGACTTGGGATCCTGAGAAAAGGGTGGGATGGTTCAGGACCCATCTCCGAGTTGGACTTCACATTGTGGGTAGGGACATAGTTGGGGTGATATCTGAGTCTGGTGGTAGGTGTTTCCCAGCTTAGTATGGGTCCTTGCACACATTCTTCACCTCCATTCCTAACACCACCCCACAACCCTAGATGAATCATGAGGTAGAGATGTGTTTTCCCAATTGTTGATGATTGGAGAGCTCCTCCAAGCCTCCCACAGATTTTTTTCCTCCAAGTCAATGAACCTATTGACCATTAAGGAGCTTGTGTAAGATTGTCTGGAGTCTTATTCTCATTCACCCATTCCCTCTCTGCTCCCCACCTGCATACCCCAACCCATTTCCCACTTATCACTGCAGTTCCTATCAGCCAAACCCTAGAAGGATTCTAATCCCAGTTCTAGTGTAAATGGCACCAACAGTTATACATCACATAGAGAGATATACCAGCCATGGAATTTCCTGCTTAGAATATGTAATAATCCATTCAGATGGTTCCTACTCATCACGTGACCAGCTCAGTTCAAAGGCAATGGCCTCAACCAGCCCTTCTCATTAAGAAGAGAATATCACCACTACAGTTTAGAAGGTGTCAGAGTGCATGAGCATGTGTGATCTCTTAGAGACTATATTCACTCACATTTGCTTGCATGTATTCTCAAGCACAGTGAGAGACCCAGCCAGGGAATAATGAACACCGAGGCAGGGACTGTTGAGCTGCCACAGCCAGAAGTTATTAGAAGGTAAAAGGACTACAAAGATCAGTAAGACTAACTTCCTCTATATATAGATGAGAAGGTAAATTCAAGAAGGAAAGAGTCCTGGCCAGATTCCCAAAGCTCTGGGCATAAAATAAGTAAAAACAAGTGAGTTGATAGCGGTGTTAAGGATGCTGGTGTTAAGGATGCACAGTGAAGTGGTGGGAATGACTTTGTACACTGCCCAAGGTGAAGCCTTTCTGGTATGGTAGAAGTTCACGAGGTACTGTAGACACTTCTTGGTTGGCTCACTGTAACTCCCCCGTCAGCAGTAGACACAGCCAGACATTTCAAAGTCCATGTTGGGCTCAAAGGCCGTGTCTCTGCTACATGATCCTGCCACTGGCCACAGCTGGATGCATGACCCCAGGTGGGTCTGGCACATTCTGCTTCTCGGTAATTTGACATCTACTTGAGCATCTGTGGGCTGGGAATCTTTTTGACCAGGTTGTGTTCATGGGAGCCCAGTGAAGAAAGGATCCAGACACTCCTGCTGTTAAACTATCAGGGGCAGCCCCATTTCATTCCAAATCTTAGTTGTTCAAGCCTTCCTTTGATTTATGAGGTACTCCCATGGATCCTCTAACAAATTACTGTCCATTTTTCCTTTGCCTAAGCTAGTCAAAGGAGTTTCTGTTGCATGCGACCAAAAATAAAACAAAAAAGCAAAACTAATGGACAGGACAGTTCTGGTATTCCCTGGGTGCCCTAGTTCGCTGCTTCTTGGACAGCATGTTTGAGAGGTCGATACTGAACTAAGTTGAGTCACATGGCCTTACATCTGTGACTTCTGTCTACTGGGACAGAATAAGTAAATGGATAAGGCCACAAAGCATCATGAATCTAACATTTTAAATAGCATGTTGAGTTTCATTGAGAATATTTAACATTGTCCCAGAAAGACAACATTTTTATCCACAAGATGCTCAAGCTCAGGGAGAAAGGACCAGGGAATGGGTCACCCATTCAGAGACTCCAGCCAGATCTCCAGTCTCCAAATCCAAAATTCTTTCCATGCCCCATGCACCACAGCTCCAAGAGTTAGGAGACTGGATCTTTAATCTTTGTTCAGCCACAAACTCACCCGATAGCCTTAAACAAGGCACTCTGTCTCTCTGGAAACAATTTCCTCCTCTGCAAAACAGAAGCGTAGAAATAAATTACTTCCAAGTTCCTTCATAACTATAAAATCCCCCAGTCCTATTAAATCTGTCATCAGAAATCTGCTTATTCCTATTTGGGTACCAATTCCAAAAATGGCCCTTCTACAGTGGGTCACATCCCCAAACAGATTATTATCATGCCCTTAGCTTAGGCCTTTGGTAGACAGTCTCCAAGATGGCCCACAGTGATCTATTCACACCTTTGTGTAGTTCTTTCTTCACAAGTCAAAACTGGTATGTGTGACTAATAGAATACTATGGAAGTGATGGTGTGTGATTTCTGAAGCTAGGTTATAAAAGGCATTGTGGTTCCCCCTCGTTCTCTTGGATCACTCACTCTGAGGGAAGTCAGCCACCATGTTGTGAGGACACTCAAACATTCCTGAGGACAGGCTCGTGTGAAGGAAGAACTGAAGCCTACCACCAATAGCCAACACCAACTTGTCAACTAAGTAAATAAGTCACCTTGGGAGCAGATCCTTCAGATGACTGCAACCCTGATCAACACCTTGACAGCATCCTCATGGGAGGCTTCAAGTCAGAACCACCCAGCTCAGCCACCCTTGCATTCTTGACCCACAGGAACTGTGAAAAACAGTAAATGTGTATTGTCAGTTTAAGCCACTTAGTTTTGGGGTAATGGGTCACACAACAAAAGATAAGTAATGCCACCTCTAAAAATATTAACATGAAAATTAATCATTTAACATGAATATCAGAAATTCTGATAAAAGCAGCAATAATCACAGGATTGTTACAGTATTTTTTTCTTCTAAAATTCCAAAATGCTTTCAAATACTTGTCATGATTTTCCTTGAGAGATTAGATGAGGTAAGGAGGAATCTAGGAGAGACTCAGTCTCTCTTCTTGCTACCTGAGAAATTTGTACATTGTTTTTAAATTATAATAGGTTTAGCAAAACATTGGTAAGCTAATGGGTGCTTGGCAGTTCATTATGTTATTCTCTTTACTTTTGTGTACACGGGAAAAATGCTGTGTGCTCAAAAACATCAAAATTGTTAAGCCTTTACTAAGATGGGTGGGAGGGGGAGAACCGAGCTGTAGGCCTTGCCTGTCTCTCCATCCTTACCTGCTAGCCCTCTACCCCAGTCTCACTTCACCCCAGTCACACTTGCTTCCTCGCTGCTCCTTGACGTGCCAAACTCACTCCCCCATACAAGTCTTTGTACCTGCTGTCCCTTCTGCTTCTGGCCGAGGACCCCTGCCTTTGGCTGTCCACCAAACTCATGGGCACACGACCAAATTACATTTCCCAGCCTCACTTGCAGGTGAGATGACCATGTGACCAAGTTCACACCAGTGGTACATGAGCATAAATGGTACCTGTCACATTCAGACTGAGCCACAGAAAACTCCCAAGAGGCTCTTTCAAGCTCTTTTACCTTCCAGCCAACCAGATGGTGATGCCAAGATGACCTTGGAAGCCATAATTTGAAGATGGTAGAGCAGCCATCAGCCTGGGTCCCTGAATGTGTCTAGAGAGGAGAGCCAGCCCCTAAGTCTAAACACCAGCTCTGAAGGACTGTTGAGAAATCACCATGTGCCTTATTTTTGAAGCCATTTGATTTTGAGGGTCTAGTTAATGCATCAGCTCAGCCTGTAACTAAGACAAGCCACATTGCTCTTGCTCAGATACCATTTGCTCAAAGAAGACTTCTGTCTCAGCCAGCCTGAGCTGACCCCTCCCTACCCTCCATTTCTCGACCTTGCTTCCTGTTGTCACAAAGCCCTTCCCCCACCTGCAGTTATGTATGTGCATGCTCAGCTGTTCACGGCCAGTCTCCTCTACTAGAAAGTGCACCCCATGAAGGCAGGGACGTTGCCCATAACCCCAGCAGCACCCAGCACATAATAGATGCTTGTCCAATAAATATTTGTTCAAAAAAAAAAAACCACAATATTTATTTGTTTATGGCCAATCTGGGATATCCTAAAGTATAAATGGACTTAGCAAACTGGTTTTGAGGCCCAGTGGGGGCCACGTCTCCTAGGGAGCCTATTAAAAACACCAGTGTCTAGGTTCTGTGCCCAGAGATTCTCAACCTGTCAGGTTTGTGTACTGAGAGGAGACCAATCCCTGTGTGTTAATGCATGACCAGGTTTGGGATTCATTGCTCTGACTTTGGCCATGATCTGCACATGCCTCTCACATATGAACTATAGGAAGATTTGCACTTGAAAAGGAAATGACCTTTGTTCAACCTCCAACTGCCAAGAAAGATGGAGACCAGCTCCCAGGGCAAGGCAATGCTCCACACGGGAGAGTGGGTATTTATTTAGGATATAGACTTGGGCATAATGGACAGAGCCTTTAGCTGTCAGTCACCTGAGCATGGTAGATGTTCCTTTCTCTTTGAAGTAGAAGTCTAAGTCGGGAGAGCAGCTGGGCCCAGTCTCCTCCCATCTTGCTGTTCTGCCATCTGTAGAGTGTGCCCACCAGTCACATGGTCAAGACCAACATGTCCAACACCCAACCAACAGGGCTGGGGAGTGACACGTGCTCGTTCCCTCTAAGGGCACGACCCGAACACGGCATACATCACTTCTCTCCATATTCCAGTGGCCAGAACTTGGTCACATGGATGCACCTGGCTGCAAAGAAGGCTGGGAAACAGAGTTTCTCTTCTGGGTACCATAGGCTCAGCCAAAAGTTCTCTGATAGGGGAAGAAGGCAACATGGATATTAGAGGACAACTCACCACCTCTGCCACAGAGACCATGTGGCGCTGCAGAGAAGGGAACAGAACCGAACACTGGTATGAAATTACTGGCCTAGGAGTCAGACTGCTGATGCTGCCTTAAGTCTCTGCCCTCGGGCCTCACAGGGAGACAGCTGCTGTCTCTACTCCTGAGTGTAGCACAGTGATGGAATGGCCTCCAGAAGCACAGAGGACAGTTGACCAATGCATGCAGGGGGTTAAGAGGGCTGTTCCCAAAGGACACATTTCCACTGGGCCCAGAGAGGTGAGCGGGAACTAGGCAGGGAGGAGCTCAAGCAAACAGCCCGCCTCAGCAGAGACCAAGCATGCAAAGAGCGAGAAGCCTAGAAAAGGCTTCGGTCTTCACAACAGGGAGAGAAATCCTGGATTTAGGTTCTAGAGAACTTGGGGGAGAAGTAGGAGGTGTGCTGGTAAGGCAGGTGGGCCCACTCTCAGGAGCCAGGCTGCCTGGGTTCAAATCCCAGCTCCCGACTTTGTAGCTGTATGACCTTGGCCATGTCAGCCGAAACTCTCCAAGCATCCGCTTCCTCCTCCACAAATGGAAATGAGTAATGCACCTCCACCCTAGGCTTTTGTGAGGATTGAAGGGATTCACAGGGGGGAAGACCTGGAGGGAGTACCTGGCCTAGCGCGCCTGTAAGTGCCGACTGCTTTGGTTATTACCCATCAAGGGGATTGGCTCGATCCTTGGTTTCTTAAGAAAGTTTTTTCTAGAAAATTCCAAGCTGTCTTAGCTATACTGAGGAAACAGAATCTCACCCCCACACCCACTATGTCTAGAATGCAAAAGAGGGCAGCTGGCAATGTGACTGGCAGCATTGGGAGAAGGGGGGACAGTGCCCATCTGCTGTTCCTTTGCTCGAGAGCTTGGTGACTTCTTGGAGGTTGGCTTCCTCACTGCCTCCAGCTGTTCTTGCCAGTTTTACAAAGGAGACAATATCAGTCAAGACCGAGTGTGACCCCAACACCCAACGAGAGTAACCCTGGCTGGCTCTGCTGCTATTTGTAGAGCTCAAGGAAGACCTTCCCAAAGGACAAATGACTGGTGCTTCTTCATTCATCTGCTGGTTTTCCTGCTCACACTTAGCCAAAACCGAAAGGCATGGAGCCCTGACTTTTCGTGGTGTTTGCAGTGGGTATAACAAACCAGTCACTGCAGGGTGGGCAAGAGGAGGGTAATGCCTGCTTCGTGATGCAGAAAGAACAAGGCCGTGGGTGAGAAAGAGCCAGCTTCAAAGCCCACACTCCCTCATCAGCAGAGAGTGACTGAGCCTACATTAAGAGTGAGGCACTGGGCCTTAGGGCCTCATTGTTTCTTGTTAGGGAGAGAATGAGATAATATAACCTTCAGGTGATCAGTAAAGGGTAGCGGTTATCATTCAGCACCCAGAGAGCTGATTATCCACTACTCCAAGAAGGGGAGCCATGCCTGGGTGCCTCGTCATCTGCTGCGAGTTTCCCAAGGCCCTACTGGATGGGGATTCGGGCCCCCATGACGCCACCTGAGCAGATACAGCCTAAATGGCCATTCCCTGCATGGGCCACCCAAATGGGCACAGAGAAGGGGAGAGAGGGAGTAACCAGAGCCAAGGAGACGCTGTACACAACGACATTCAACAGCCCCAGGCGCAGGTGTCCCAGCCAACTGCCGTCGAGCGCCGGCTCCTGTGCTTTTCAGAGAGACCCTCTCTGCCTGCTCCAGGGTGGGCAAAGACACAGCCCCGAGAAACTCTATAACTAGCCTGTTTCACTCCATTACCAAGTTTTATAGCAAGTAAGGGAACAGGCTTTCCACACGCACGTTCTCCCCAGTGCGCAATAAAGAACGCCCAAACACCGGAGCCAGCGTGCAGTGTATTAGAAGTTTTCTGTCCTCCTCAGACTCTGAGTGTGCCAAGTCCCATAAATTAAGCCAACGTCTCTGGGCTCAGGAGCCTGGCAGAAGGAGTACCACGAGCAGGCAGGGCAACCAAGTCCAGAGAACAGAAAGAACCAACGCACAGCAGCCTGGCCGTGGGGGAGGGGAGCTGCTGCTCCCGGAACTTCCCGGAGCCACCCTCAAGAGTTCCCAGCCACTCTGCAGGTCTCTATGGTCGTGGTTTTCAAAGGGCTGTCCCTGGACAGGCAGCATCAGCATCACCTAAGAACTCACAGAAATGCACATTCTTGGGCTCTTCCCCAGACCTGTTCTATTAGTAGCTCTGGGGCTGAAACTGGCAATTTCTGTTTTAACCACCACCACCCCCTCCCCCACCACCCCCATTCAACCAGCTCTCCAGGTGATTTTGATGCTCACTGAAGTTTGGGAACTACTTCATTAGAGGCTTTCTTGTTTAACTGAAATCAGCAACACGTTGGCTGCGTGACAGCCAGGATGAGGAGAGGCGAGAGAGGCACCATGAAGGCAAAATAGAAGGAAGTTTTTTTTTTTTTTTTTTAAGAGACAGGCTCTCACTCTGTCACCCCAGCTGGAGTGCAGTGGCACGATCACAGCTCACCATAGCCCCAAGAGGTCTCCTTTTTGATATCAGGCCATAGCCACTTGGGGAGGGAGAGGATTGGAACCTGGGAGAAGTTGGGATCCACAGGAACCAAACTCCACCTCTCTCACCTTGGGACAGGTGGGAGGCTGAGCAGGTGGATGAACGAGGCAGGGGCGGCTGGAGAGGCCACACTGAGGAAGGGCAGTGACCGGGCTGGGCATGGACACATTGCCTCGAGAACCTGCGTCGGAGCATGCCTGTGCCAGGTGCTTCACGCCCGTGCTGCCACTTGACACCCACGGCCAGCACGGAGCAAGGCACTGCTGCCCCATTTTGCCAAGGTGGAGGTTGAGGCCCTCGGAGGCTGTCACGTGGTCAGACTTGTCCAGCAGGCTCCTTCCCATCATCCCTGCCCCATTGCCCCCCTGGGTGGTGGCTGTGAGGAAATCAAGGTGGAGCAGGAAGAGAAGGGGGAGCTGCCCAGGCTGTTGTCATGGCAACAACTCTCTCCTGTACCTTCCCTTGATGGTTTTCAAGAGTCTTTTCTTCTCTCCAGAAAACCCCGCCCGCGAGTCTCAAGTTTTGGCGTTCTCAATGACTGCTTTGGAAGCCAATAGCTGGACCAGCAACTGCTTCTTTCCCTTTGTGTCCTGCTCAATCAATCTTCACCCACAAGGCCGCGTGGACTCACAGGAGAAGGTCTAGCACCCGGCAGGAGGAAGGAAGTGCAGAACAAGAGCTCACGAGATGAACTCATCCTACGTTTCCTGAAACAATTTTACTGCTGGGAAGAACCTCAGAGGTGATCCTCTCTAACCCTCTCGTTTTATACATAAGGCACAGAGAGGGAAAGTGACTTGCTCAGGGTCACATAGCAGATTGGTGACTGAGCTGGGCTGGGATCTGGTCCCAGCACTGTCCCAAATTGAGAAACACTTTACATAGCATGGCCACCTACGGCTCTCTCCACAGGTTAGGTGGAGTTGGCCACTCTCTTTGCTGTGGGTTTTTTTGCATTATTCTCTCATCTCATCTATGCTGCATCAATGTCGACGTCTTCATTCCTCCTTCTGAAACATGAGCTGTGTATTAGCCAGCGTGGGCTTATTCTGTGGGAACATGCCACCCCCAAATCTCGGTGCTTTAGCCCCTACAAGCTTATGCTTCCCTCCTAAATCCCTCCCAAGTGGATGGATTCAAGTCCTCCATGAGCCCCATGTGTTTGAGTCCTGGTAACGTCTGCCACAGCCCATGACGGAGCCCATGTCTTCACTGTGTGTGACACATAGAAGTCACTCGGCCACTACTAGAATGTGCAAATAAATGACACAAAACAAGAAAGGAACGGAGGGGACACGGGAGGGATGAGATTTTTCCCTGGGCCTGACTCTCCTCTGCCTGGTGTGTCATTTAACCCCCAGGAATCAGGAGAATCGAAAGGGCCAGAGACTCAGGATCCATAGCTATGTGATAAAGTCCCCACTGGGCCACCAACCCAGCTGTGTGGCTTTGGACACGTCATTTCCCTTAGCTGGACAGTTCTCCTACCAGTAAAGGACACCATGGGGCTATTAGAAGGTAAGTTCTAAGTTCTCTGACTGCTGTGACATTGTCCATCCCGTATCCCACCAGGAAGAACCCTGGGGACTAGCCCTGGCTGTGTGAACAAGCAGCTGCAGCTTTAATGGAGCAAGTTCAAGGACATGCCTTAGGGAAAAATGACACAAAGTCCATATATCGTAGATTCTGAGTTAATTGCCATTATGACTCAAGAATTTCTAAAGGTAATGTAAAATATGTTATTTGCCCCAAAAGGATAGGCATTATTTAAAGAGGCACTGGAGATGGTACCCTCTCCTGGCCCAGCTCCTCGGGGCAGTTCTGTACCAGACCCAACACCATGCGCTGCACATACGTTTTACTCTTTAGTCCTCACAATGCCTTGAAAGCAACTATAATTTCCCTCCTTTTGGAGTAAGAAACAGAGGCTCAGAAAAGCTAGGCTCACACATTAGGCAAGTGTGTTTTGAGGCCCTACTGGGTGCCGGCTCTGTTCTAGGCTCTAGGGTTATTTCTGTAAACAAACAGACCAAAATCTCTGCCCCCTGGAGACAACACTCTAGTGAGAAGACGGGCGGTACTAAATATTCAGCGGGCGCAAACGTAATTGCAGTTTTTGCCATTACTTTTCATTCCTTTGAATACACTCTTATCACTCTGCCCTGCTTCTCCAAACACTATTTTTCACTCGATCTTAGCTGAAAGGCCGAGAAGCAATCAAACGCTATTTTTCTTCATAGCATTTGCCAATCCATGGGCCAGGTTGACAGGCTGCTACTGGTTGGCAAATGCTATGAGGAAAAATCACCTTTGGAGAGAAGCAGGAAAGGGTGGCAGGAGTGCATACAGCAGGGCGGTGGGAGCAAGAGAAGGGTGTCACTGGGGTGTCACCTGCATCAGGACAGTGCAGAGGAGAGCCGTGCTGCCATGTGGCAAAGGGTGTGTCCGCAAAAGTGAGCTATAAATGCAGGGCCTGAGGCTGCACAGAGAAGCAACTATGAGGCAGGTGCCCCAGGATAAGATGAGCAATGGAGAGGGCAATAGAGGGACAGGGCCAGAGGGAGCAGGGTCCGAGTGCAGTGAGGCCTCGAGAGGGTTCTGAGCAGCAGAGAGGCATGGGCTAACTTGGTTTTTGTCAGGATCCTGCAGGCTGCCATGTCCGTGCAGAAGCAAACTGAAGGGTGTGGTCAAGAGGGTGAGAAATAAAGGTGGTGGCCTGGGCTGGGGCCGCAGCAGTGGAAGTAGGAGACACAGGTAAGAAAAAAGTCTATGTGTTTCTCCCGCTGTCTACTCTTATGCAACATGACACTCTGACACCAGGTTCTCCAGCGGACGCTGGTAGGTGTCCTCCAATTCAATTCATTTCTGGCACCATCTACCAGGAAGTAGCATCAGATCCCACAGGGTGAGTGCTCAGCCCTACAAGACTGTCCCTACTTCAGACACCAGTCACAAGTAGTATATTGTCACCTATACTTCTGACCAACAAGTTATAAATTGGAGCTTTCCACCACCCCTTCCTTCAGTTCCATTAATTTTCTATAATAGCTCACAGAATGCAGAGAAACACAGTTGCCATCAAGGAAAAAAGAGAATGCAGAGAAACACTTGACTCACTGTCTTAGTCCTTTTGCATTGCTATAAAGGAATACCTGAGGGTGAGTAATTTATAAAGAAAGAGACTTCTTTGCCTCATGGTTCTGCAGGCTGTACAGGAAGCATGGTGCCATCATCTGCTTATGGTGAGGGTTTCAGGAAGTTTCCAATCATGGCAGAAGGAGAAAGGAGAAAGGCATCATATGGTGAGTGAGGAGGAAAGAGAGAGGGAGGAGGTGCCAGGCTTTTTTAACAATCAGATTTTGAGGGAACTAACAGAGCAAGAAGTCACTCATTACTACGAGGGCGAGGAAGGCACCAAGCCATTCATGAGGGGTCCACCCCCATGACACAAACACCTCCCACCAGGCCCCACCTCCAACACTGGGGATCACATTTCAACAAGAGCTGGAGGGGACAAATATCCAAACTATATTACTTATGTTTACTGGTTTCTTAATAAAGGATACAGATGAACAGCCAGATGGAAGAGATGCACAGGGCAAGGCATGTAGGAAGGGGCACGGAGCTTCCATGCCCTCTCTTCCATGCCACACCATCCTCCAGGCACTTCTACACGTTCAGACATCTGGAAGCTCTCCAGCTCTGTCCTTTGGGGCTTTTATGAAGGCTTCATTACACAGGCATGATTGATTGCATCATTACCCATTGCTGATCAACTCAGCCTTCAGCCCCTCTCCCTTCTCCAGAGGTGGGGGTGGGGCTGAAAATCCCAACCCTCTAATCCTGCCTTGGTCATTCTAGTGACCAGCTCCCATCTTGAGGCTATGCAGGGGCTGCCAGGCATGAGGGGTGGGGAGGACAGATATGTATGTTATTAGAAATCACAGTATCACAGGAAGTGATGGGAAGTGGATATATTCTAGATATAGTCTGAAGATAAATGCACATCATTTGCCTACAGATTGGATGTGAGTATAAGAGACAGGAAAGTCAAAAGTGACTTCAGGAAGTCTTTAGTCTGGCAACCGGGAAGATGGTGTCCTGGTTACCTCTTGCTGTTTACCAACTACCCCAAAACTTAAAACAAGCATTTATTTTGTGGGCCAGGAACTAAAAAAAAACTTGGCTGGGTAATTTGCCTCTGTTCCATGTGACATCAGCTGGGGAAGCTGGGGTGAAGATTCTACTTCCAAAATGGCGCCCACACACACATGCAGCACCTGGGTGCTTCCTAGAATCTTGGTCTCTCTCTCTATCTCCCTCCCCACCCCATCCCCTCTCTACTGTCTCATCCTCTAGGGCTCCTCCATGTGGCTTGGGCTTCTCACAGCACAGTGGTCCCTGGATAGTCCCACCTCTTATGTGGGGATGGCTGGCTTCCAGGTGGAAGTAGAAGCTGCCAGGCTGGTTAAGGGCTATGCCCCAAACTGGCACCACATCCCTTCTACCATGTACTCTATAATTCAAAGTAGTCACAGGGCCTGGCCTATGTCAAGAGGGTAGAAAAATTACCTTAATGATGGGAGAGTGGTAAAGTCACATTGCAGAAGGATATGTGAGATGAGGGGTATTACAGTGGCCACTTTTGAGAAATATAATCTGGCACAGATGAAGTTAGCATTTTTAAGATGGGGAAGACAGCAGGGGGTGGAAGAAGGGGAGATCAGAGCTCAGTTTTAGGCAGGTTAAGTCTGAGAAGCCCAAAGGTTATCTAACACAGATGGAGAATGAGGTCCCAAATCTGCCTTCAGCTACACACTGGCCCACGCACCCACCCGCCAGGCCTTTATAGGACAATCAAGACCTCTGAAGCTGCCCTTTCAGTGGCTAAACTGTTTCAGAGAACGTTTATAGCTTTCTGCTGGGGAGGACAGGAGAATGGAGATAAGAAGGGAGACAAAGACAGCTTCTTCCCAGACCATGGCAGGCCATTTGTAGTTACCGTAAACCCAGCTGCCAGCTCCATCCAAAGCCTCAGCACCAAGGTGTTGTGAGAAAGGCTCTGAGTCAATGAGAGGCAGCTGGTTGAAGCATTTCCCAGTTTTTCATATGACTCATAAATTTGTTACATGGTGAGGAAATTCCCTGAAAGCTTTTTGGCAGTCTCATCCAGTCTGACCAGTAGCTAAGAAACACATAACCTTCCAGTTAAGAAAAGGAAAGAAAACACACAAGGCTTTGACTCAGGGCTTAAATGGAGGGTCACTTTAAAAGCTTTCCTTCCACTGAGTTCACAACAGCTTTCTGGGAGAGATCAGGGATTTATTAGGAAGGTTTGCAAGTTGCAATAACCTCTAAGCTGGAGACAGTTCATGTGTGTGTCTGTGTGCACAGGCACATGCCTTGAAGACCAAGCCCCTGCCTGAGGCAGACAAAAAGAGAGAGGCTCCCCTGGCAGGCCTTTCTCTGAGTACTGAGAAACAAGTGGCCTTCTCCCCAGACGCACTGATGGCCAGGCCCACACCTAGCGAAGCCGGGGCCAGGATGCAGCAGAGCTGGGAAGTCATGCTTGACTCACTGTTTTAGCCCATTTCTACTGCTATAAAGGAATACCAGAGGCTGAGTAATTTATAAAGAAATTCCCACTGCCTCCAGAACACTGCCCACCTTTGGGGTTCGTGTGACAGAATGGAGTAGAGAAGCCACCAGTCCCTTTCCTCACAGCACAGCTTTCAACAAATGGCCCACCGATTTGTTAGAAGCCAGGATGACAGTTACCTTTGAGGACAGTGGGACTAGTATCTAGGAGGGACGCAGGAGCGTTTCTGGGGCACTGGTGACATTCTGTTTCTTGTTCTGGGCAGTGGTCAACAGACATGCTCACTTTGTACTAATCCATTGAGGTGTTCACCAAATCTAGTGATTCTTTTTTCTTTTTCTTTCTTGTTTTTTGTTAGTTGCTTTTTGAGAGAGTCTCACTGTCGCCCAGGCTGAAGTGCAGTGGTACGATTGCAGCTCACAACAGCCTCGATGTCCCAGACTGAAGCAATCCCCTTGTCTCAGCCTCTCAAGTAGTTGGGACTACAGGCATGCACCACCAAATCCAGATAATTTTTTAAAACATATTCGATAGAGACCAGGTCTCTTTATTGCCCAGATTGGTCTTGAATTCCTGAACTCAAGTGATCCTCCCGCCTTCGCCTCCCGAAGTGCTAGGATTACAGGCATGAACCACCACGCATGGTTCTCTTGTTCTTTTTAAAGCAAATGGCATGCTATCTGACATCTTGGCAGCATCTGATTCTGTCAACCAATCTCTTCTCTCAGCTTATAGGATGTGGCTTCCTCAATATGATGTGTATATCTCTATATGTGTGTTATACTTCAGTGAGCCTCAATTTGCTCATCTGTGAAATGGGGAAAGCAGTAAACACCTCGTGGGGGTGTGATAAGAATCAGAGACACAGATGGAAAGTGTCTGGGGCAGTACCCTCACGTGGTAGATACTCACAGCTGCTGGAGCGACACGTGACCTCCTGTGATATGACAAGATTGTCACAGTGACCCATGGCTTCTTCCCTGCCCTCTCATCTACTCCCAACCATTATCCCCAAGGTCCTGCTAGATTTTTGGCATTTGTAGGCTTTTCATGGGTTGGAGTTTTCAAATTAGAATTACTAGATCAAAGGGTTAAAAAAAGTAAACATTTGTATATACTGGTTGCTTAAGTTACATTAAAAAACAGGAACCATGAAGACCCAGCGAGTGTTGCCAACACCTAATAAAAAGCAGTGAGAACATCCCAGTGGAAGAAACTTCCTGTGAAAAGGCAAGGAGATCTGGAAGCAAGGGAGAGATGGAAAGGCACACAAGCTACAGGAGAACCTGAGTGAGGACAGACACGGTGGGACACAGGGGCGGACAGGTAACCATACAGCTCCTGGTACAGAGTACAGATTTTACTCTGAAGGCAGAAAGGAAGGCTCTGAGTTTTAAAATAAGTGTCGAGCTTGGAGCTGCATTTCAGAAAGAAAGCAGTGTGGAGGGTGGGGATTGAGAGGAGGGGGCAAAATCAGGAAATACCTAGATCATTTTTTTAATTGTGGCAAAATATACATACAAAATTTAACATTCTAACCATGTTCACATGTGCCGTTCAGCAGTGTTGAGGATATTCACACTGTTGTAGAACCAATCTTCAGAACTTTTTTAAGTTGCTAAATGGAAACCCTGTACTCATTCAACGCCAGCTCCCCGTTTCCGCCTTAGATCACTTCGATGGGACTCATTGACCTCCTGGATGTGGGGTTGAAGCAGAGAGAGAAGAGAGGAGAGACTCCCAGGTTTAGGGGTTGGATAGCGGTGCTGTTAGGTAGCAGTGGTTACATAACTGGTCAGATAGCAGCACCATTAACCCATTTAGTGGATACAGGATATTTCTGTTGTCTACCACACATCACAAACCATTCCAAAACTTAGTGATTTAAACAGCAAAGCTTTATCATTGATTTGGGGGGCCAGCTGGATGTTTCTTCTGCTGGCCATGCCTAGACTCACTCACTTGGCTGCACTCAGCTGGAGGATCAGCAGGGCTGGAAAGTCCAAATTGGCCCCACTCTTGAGCCTGGAAGCTGGCACTGGCTGTCACCTGAGACACCTCAGTTCTCCTCCATCTCTCATCCTCCAACAGACAGACGGGCTTCTTCACATGGCAACTGGCTTCCAAACTCTCACAATGCCTTTTCTATCACATTCCATGGGTCAAAGCAAGTCACAAGGGCAGCCAGATTCAGGGGAAAGGAAGTCAATTTCATATTTCATAGGAGGAGCTGCAAAGATGATGTGGCCCATATTTAATCTGCCACATAGGAGGACTAGGTTTCTCAGGAGAAAAAAAAAATGAGTTTATGGTCATAGAGATGGAAGCAGAGGCTAAAATTAACTCCGAGAAAGAGATTTCCCCCAACCAAAGGGAACCATAACATTTAAAGGAATTGAAAGGAGAGGAGGGAGAGATGGACCTAAAAGCTACTGAGGCGGGGTATCCAGGGGTGTCGAAAGAGGACTGGGAGAAAGCTACGTCCCAGAAGCTGAGAGAAGAGAGTGGTCAACAGAATCACATGCGGCCAAGATATCAAGTAGCATGCAACTTGCCTACAAAAAGAAAATAGGATTATTAAATACAGTGACTGTAAAAACTCTAATAATCACAGGGAGAGGACTTTGGTAGAGGGCTAAGAATAAGACACGGAACTGCTCCAAATGATGAGTCCAAAGGCACTGAATTGATCCTTATATCCCCAGGACAGCTCACATGGGCACATGAAAATACTCATGGTACAGCCTCCCGATAAAAGGATGATTCTTCCCCACTGACATCAGGCTTGGCCACGTGACCTGCTTTGGCCAATAGGATGTGAATGGAAGTGATATGTGCAGAGTTTTAAAAGTCACACATGGTTTGATGATTGTCCTCTTTTTCTGTCTACCTGGAGAATGGCACGTCCCAGACAGGGGCTGCGACTTCAGCCTGGATCCCAGAAGAACAGCAGTGTCATGGCCAGTGTGTAGCTGACATGGAAGGCTACTGCCATAAACCACTGAGTCATTGGGGTTGTTTTTTTTGACGAATATGACCTAGCAACAGCTCATTGATACGGACTCAATAAGCATTTGTTGAATTCTATAACCAGAGACAAAGCCATGGGAGCCCAGAATGAGGAGGGCTTCAGTGTGACCGAGGCGATGGTCAGAGAGAGACTCCAGAGAAGGGACCCTTTGTGCTAGCCCTTGAAGTGTGGCTAGGATTTAGAGAGAAGGGAACTGGGGTAGTGGTATATTGATGTCTGGTAATCAAGACCATGCACTCTTGGGTTCTTTGTCAATGTTATAAATTCTGCATAAGAACTTTCTAATTCCTTGCTTAATGGTATGCTTTGGTTCTCTTTTGAAATATGCTTCAAAAACCTTCAAAAATGGCAAACAGGGGCTGCATATTAATGGCTTGGCCCAGCTTCTACATAGAAGGTCCAAATAAAATTGGAGTTTCACAGCAGGGAAAATAAAGAGGGATCCGAAAAGAGCTCCAGATTCTTTCCTGAAAAAGGCTTCTCTCTGTAAGAGACAGACATCTGACGCCCAAGAGAAGCTCGTCCATAGAAGCTCAGCTCCCTTTAGAATATGGGCAACTAGGACCTTGCGGGAATGGGGGCTGGTTGGCAGGGCTTGATACAGCTCCACTAACAGCCTCCTCTCCCTTCTCAGGACCTAGCTGGCCCTGAATTGCAGCAGGAAAAGGCATACTGTGAACAGGTTGGAAGCTAAACCCTCTGGAATTCAGAGGATGTGTTCCAAGGCCTTTGGTGAGCACATTTGGTGGGGGGAAACTGTGTGCATGTGTGTGTTCGCACACACACAAGCACACACGTTCAATTTAGCAGAGGAAGTCAAGGCAAATAGTTTAATCACAACCATCCCTTGAGGCAATTTGAAATAATTTTCTCATTAGAGAATATAACGTGCAGCATGACTAATGTTCAATCAGACGGTAGTTCCAGCCCCTCGCTCACCGCCATTACGCGGGCTCTGTCCTGATGAATGGAGGGGCTTTCTGTCCTTCCTCTTTAGGGCTGGGGCGGTGGCAAGAGTCTGGTGACGGGGAGGGTAGGGAGAAGGGAAGGTCTTTTTTCAAACATGAATATGAGAAATGAAATAATGGGAACAGGGCTGAGGTGGACTCAATTGAAGCTGGAGACAGCGCCCCCTTCTGGGGGACCGGGATGCTCAGGCAGGGCAGTGGTGTGCAGGCTCCACCCTCGACCCAGGCCCAGCTGGGAGCCTCCGTTTCTTCCTGTGTTCCCAGCCATAACCCGTCTCTCTCCCCACTCCACCTCTGCTCTCCCCTGTCCATCTGTCTCCCTGTCTCTACTCCTGTGTTTCCTATTCTCTGCGTCCCTCACGGTGTCTGCCCCTGGCTACGTGGGCCTCTGTTTCTTCCTCCTTCCGTCTGCCTATCTCTCCTGGTGTGATGCGTGTGTGGTCTTTGGACCCAGGAATGATTTGGGTTTTTCTAAGGAAGCCCTTAAAAATAACCCCGGGCTGGGCGCAGTGGCTCAGGCTTGTAACTCCAGCTCTTTGGGAGGCTGATGCAAGAGGATTGCTTGGCCCAGAAGTTCAAGGCCAGCCTGGGCAACATCATGATGAGACCCTGTCTCTACAAAAAAAAAAAAAAAAAATTAATTAGCTGGGCATGGTGGCACGTATCTGTAGTCCCAGCAACTTGGGAGACTGAGGCAGGAGGATCACTTGACCCCAGGAAATTGAGGTTGCAGTGAGCTATGATCCTGCCACCGCACTCCAGCCTGGGCAACAGAGTGAGACCCTATCTCAAAAAAATTAAAAATAAAAATAAATGAGAAGCCCAGCTTCTCTCATCCCACTTCAAACCATACCCCAGGATGTTCACATTGAAAGGGCTCTCAGAGGTTTCTTGGGGGCCAGGATCCAGGAGCCATCCATGTGGGGCAGCCAGATCCCAGCATCCCTGGGCCCCCTAGGTGGAAAGTCCTGGGTGGGGTCCCGTGGCATCTGGTGCAGCCCTGGCTCTCGGGGCCCTTGGGCAAGTCAGCTCCCGAAGGGCCAGTGCTCTGAACCTGCGGGCCTCTTGGAATCCTCCTTGCTGTGGGGTCGTGTGGTGCTGCAGCCACTTCTGACCTTGGCGCTTACAATGTCTGTCATCAAAGATTCAAGTTCAATGAAGGCATACGCACCACGTGTCTCCCCTCGACTCCCCGCTTTACCCCTTAAAAAACCCCTAGACACTTGAGATTTTAACTAAACTAAAGCCTCAGTGCTCAAGTGGGGTCCAGACCAGTAGCGTGGGCGTCGCTGGAAAGCTTGTGAGAAATGCAGACTCTTGGGCCCCACCCTCCAGCCATTGGATGAGGATCTGCACTTTAAGGAGGTCCCCAGGGCATGTGTGCACACATGGGACAATGAGAAGTGCTGGTCTAAAACGCTCTCATTGCTGGAAGAGGCAGCCGTGAGGACGTGGAGAGGGCCTGAGACTGGGCCTCAAAAGCAAGCTGCTCTGCTCCATGCTGGCTGTGTGGCCACAGGGACCTTCTGCCCTTCCCTGCTCGGTTTTTGCATCTGTAAAGTGGATGGCTAGTGCTTGACCTACACATACCAACTATCAGATGGAAGTGAGTTTCTCTAAGTTAATTGGGCACAGTTGGGCACACAGTTAACACAGAGGTGTTCACTGCCTCATGCTGTTTGTGATAGTGGAAAAAACAGATACAGTCTAGATGTCAACCAGGAGGAGGTTAATATGAGACTGCTATACACCCAGATGACACCAGACAGTGCGATTAAGAAGGAAAACAAGAACCGGATGCTCGTGATCTCCTGCTGAGTACGAAGGCGGGATGATAGAGCAAAATGGGTGGTGTGACGCCAGGCACATAAATAAAAAGAAACCACACATATAGTTCATGTATGGATAGAAAAGTCTAGAAGGTTATAACCCAAACTGTGTTCACAACAAACTCGAAGATAAAGGGAACTGAACTGGGAGCAGGGAAGAGGCTACTGCTTTCTCAATATTGTTTTAAATCTTATTAAAATGGATTAGAAAAATATTAACATGCTGTATAAATTTGAGATAATATTACCATCATTATTTATAAGGTAGCCATAGTAGCACTAGTGACTTTAGCCAGGAGAAATAATACATGCAAAACGTCGTGTCCCGCTCTTTTGAGTTCCTAACCTCTCCCTGGGGCCAAGACACGGGGGCCTGAAGGCGCAGGAATGGCAAAGCTCCAGGAGGTTCTCAAACTCAGCCCCCGAAGGAGGTGCGTGGCTACTTGAATGAAATACCCACAGAGGGTAGGACGTTTTCCGATGAAAGCATTCCCCTACTGTACATGTGTCTCTACTGAAATGCCAGTGGCCTATGGCATAATATCAGTTAAAATGGCATCTGATTTAGAACAAATTTGCATCATGCTCAGACATTGTGAGTATAATATATCTGCATCTCACGGGGCTCCACAAAGTCCTGACTCCCACAGCTGCAGACAGCAACTGGTGAAGGGCTAGGCTAAGGGGTGCCAGATGAGGGCCTGAGGGCACTGCAGGAGAGCACCACGCCTGGCAGCCCAGGAAGCAGCCCCAGAGAGGAAGTGGACCTCACATGCTCCTCTGCCTCTGCCCAGCGATGTCCAGGAAGAGCAGTCTATGCAACTTGTCAAAGAAGGGAGACAATGGCAAGGGTCCTGGGGCCCCCAAATCACACCACCAATGCCGCCCACTTAGACCCGCAGGGAAGACTGAGCCTGGGTTTGAGGGACAGCAGAGGAGCCCAAGGGGAGGCCAGAGGGGCCCATCCCCAGCGGAGAGCAGGGTCTTGGAGGAACTCGAACCCCCGCCCAGGGCTGTGTCAGGCTGCCTGAGGGCACGTGCAGGCAGCCAAGGGCTCAAGTCCAAGAAGCATTTCTGAACATGCTGCCAGGTGAGGCACGAGCTGGGAACGGGTTCAGGCAGAGGAACAGGGGTGCTGAGGACTGGGTGGGCATGGGAGTTAGGAGCAGGCTCAGTACCAACAAGCAGTGGGCACACACAGAGACTGGGTGTTTACCAACAGCCTAGCACACAGTAGGTGCTCAGTAAACAGCGGCGCACCCCACTTCCTCCCTCTGCTGCAGGGGCTCCTCCTTCCTGCCACTTGGTGCTTGAGGGACTGTCTCAAGTCCAAGGACAGACAAGCCCTGATCTCCACTAAAGCAAGGAGCCCTCTCTCACCAAAAGGAAAGAGCCAACTGGGGCCCCAGGACCCTCTGGCCAGAACCCATTTCAAAGTCATTTCTGCGTGTTCATCTCAGGTAGGCTGCCAGATAAACTGCAAGTAAAATATTGCATGGGACATGTTAATACTCAGAAATTATTCGTTATCTGAAATTCAGATTTAACTAGGCATCCTCCTTGGCCTTGTTTGCTTCATTCTTGTTTTGCGTTATTTATTTTTGCTACAGCTGGTTATTCAAATCTCAGAACAATCTTACCAGCAGATGGCAAATATATGACTATGCCCACATTATAAAGAGGAAAGCGAGGTCCAGGATGTTTGTGCTCACCTTCTAGGGGGCAGGGACGGCTCTCAGGTTCTCAGGCTCCCAAGCTGTCCTTTCCCCGACACCAACAGTTCCCCATCTGCCCATGCAGCATCTGAGAAGCATATTAAAAATAAAATTAAGGCTGAAGACGAAGGTTCTCCAAGATACACCCCAAACTGATGGTGCCAGTGTCGGGGGGACAGGCACGGCAGGGAAAGGAAAGGCTGGGTGCTTTTGTTTCATGGACTCCTCGTTGCTTGAGTATGCACCGCTTTTGTGATTCTAAAACTAAGAAAATAAATGAGCAAATGCTCCGTATTGGCAGGAGACAGGGTGGGTACACTGGGGGAGTGGAATCCAGCACAAGGAAATGAGCTAAGCTGTTTAAAACTATTCTAGAGCTTTCTCACACACTTGGGAACCCACCTCGAGGAAATAATCAGACATGCAGACTAAGATTCCTTTATGTGCAGCCGGCACAAACCACGCTTTCAAAAAATATGAAATGTCATGGGAAAATACTCATGATGCCCAAAGGAAAAGGACACCAGCCTGAGTGTGCAGCACGGATGCGAGTATAAATGAATGCACAGGAAAAGAGCCTGGAAGGAAAGGAACGTCGCAAAAATGTTCAATGCAAGGATCTGAGGGAGGGAATATTATGGCTGACATCTTCTTAATTTTCTAGATGAACAGACTGACTGAAGACATTTTGAAAGAAAAATAGAGATGCTTGAATCCTGCATCAGATAGACTAAGCCAGAATCTCCGAAGGCTATGAATGCTAGAGATCTGTGCAGCACTTTTAAAGTGTTTGGGCCTCTTCTTTGTCTACACCACACCAGTGCTTTATAACTAACTGTTAAGAATCCAAGGCCAAAAGAGGGCTCGCTCCTGCCTGTGCAAGACTCTGTGGACTTGATTCGCTTGGCCCCTGCAGGTGGTTCTAAGGGAGGGAGCAGCAGGGCAGAGGGCAGCCCGTGGACCAGGCACGGCCCTTCACAGGCAAATGCTCCCTGGCAGGTGACTTCCTCTGACTTGGAAAGAAAGAGATCTCCATGGCTCTATGAAAATCGCTTTGCAAATGAAATGGAAAACAGGGCCTTGGAGATAGCCCACCCCGAAGCACACCCCTAGAGCCGCTCACCTGGAAATACAGTTAGAGCCAAACACACAGCACCACCAGGTGTCATTTGATCAGAGTCGCATCTGTAAGTTGACAAAGTAACAAAAACATTTCACGCATCACTCTGCCATGGGGCTGCCATTTTGAAATTTAGAGTCCAGGAGGCCCTTGTGCTTCCCAAAAAGAAAGGCGTTTGGGCACGGTCCAGGCTAGTAGCTGATGAGGCCCTTTAATCAGCGCAGTTTAGAACTGAGTGGTGCCTTGACAGACAGGAGACAGAACACGAAAACTTGAACGGCCCCAGGGCAAGCTGACCCTGGAGGCCTCCTCCCACCCCTACTGGAATCTCTTCCCACTCCCCCACCTCCAACTGCCCAGAGTCCTACCATAGCTTCCCCCAAGCCTGGGTCCCACTGAAGATCCGTTTAGCAGAAACTCTCTCTTAATCAATCCTTTCACCCACAGTGCTAGCCCCTCAGTGGACAGGGCTCGAGTACGTAAGCAGAAAAAATCAGATTAATTCACGCTAAGGTGTGATTGACTGATGAACTGACCCCTGAGAGCCACAGGAAATTGACTAACCATGGAGAACACCTTGGCCCCAACCTACACTGGGCTTTGAGGCTCCCGCGTCCTCCTGAGAGGTTGGAAGACAGCAAGGTTCCTCTGGACAACTTCAGCCCTTGAGAAGGAAGGCTTCTTCCTGGGTCTCCTTGGTGAGCATCCGCAGGCCCGAAGAGCTGAGGAGAAACTCTTGGGGCAATTACATCAGCACAGGACGCCTTTGTTTTGAGCTAAGGCTGGTTTTCCCACAAGCGACTGAAATAAATTAGAGCGTTTTCAACGAGGGCGGTTGAAAGCGGTACTCTTGGAAAAATCTCAGCAGCTGCTCTTTATTGGATTATAACTAGGAGCAAAACACCCCAAACCACACAATCGCCTGCAAAAGAGTGGGGGCGGGGGGAATCAAATCAAATACAACATTGTTGTAGGCTCTGGAAAATGTTTCCCTAGGAAACTCAGCCTGGGAACCTAGTCAATATTCTCTTGCTCAGCTGAGAGGGGAGACAGACACTGCTTCTCGGGGGTCAGATACAGTTTGTCTAGAGACAGGCAGCCAGAGACACCGGCAGACAGCCACACACAGGCAGGCTGGAGACAGGGGACAGACGCCCCAGTGCAGGCTGCCGTCGGAGGGATGCACTGAGGCCCAAGGAGAATGTCCTGTCTGCTGGGGTGGCTCAGCCCAGAACAAGACACGCCAGGCTCTCTGCTGAGAGGTCTTTAAAAATAGGTTAAACCACCCTGCTTGTGGGGTGAGTGCGGCCCAACGTGCCCTGGAGCCCAGAGATGGGATACGTTCCCTAGGAAGTCCATGGAGGCACTGATCCATTATTGGTATCTAATTGGGCAGACAGCCTGAGATGGACAGAAGGAGCCAGAAGACCAGAAACCTGGCTGGGTCTAACACTGCTACTGCTTAGCTGTATGAGCTCAGACAGCCCTTTCTGTTTAGCTCAGCCTTCATTCCCTTGTCCATAAAATGGGTATAATCTGAGAACACACAGACCACATAGAGGGGAACGGCACACGCTGGGGCCTATCGGAGGGTGGAGGGTAGAAGGAGAGAGAGGATCAGGAAAAATAACTAATAAGCACCAGGCTTGATACCTGGGTGATGAACTCATCTGTACCACAGACCCTCATGACACAAGTGTACCTATGTAAGAAGCCTTCAGATGTACCCCCTGAACTTAGAATAAACATTGGAAAAAAGAAAAGAAGCAGAAATGGGCACCCTCACATTAGTCTTTCCTCTTTCTATGGTGGAGGTGGGAGATTGTTCAGAAGCCCCAAATGAGAAGCAAAAGGAGACAGAAGTCAGAACAGTGGTTGCTTGGTGGGGGTGGGAATGGCCTGGGACAGGGGCAGAGGGAACCCTCCGGGCTGATGTGAAGGCACGAGATCTTGACTGGTGCTCCTCCGAGTTCCTCCGGCATATGCGTTTGGCAAAATTGATCAAGCTGTACATTTAAGATCGATGCATTCCACTCGACGTAAATTCTACCCCAGTTTTTTAAAAAAGAGAAGGAAAATGAAAGCGCTGAACAAGTGAAAGCTACTTCTGCCATAAAGGAGGCTTTATTGGCCTGCTGTGAACAGGACACTCTCAAGTAAATAAAGTCTCACTTTGCCCTCGGATAGGAGATTATTTTGAAGTTCAGGTTCAATAGTTTCAGAAAACACATATGTTTGTGTCTAGTTCGAACTGGTTTGGTAGGTATTTAAGAAAAAACATTAGTTCAATTCAGAGTTCAGTCAAAAAATAATAATATTTGGATTCGGTTTCGGGTTCAGTGAATCAGGGCACTGTTTTCCAATTTGGGGGTCATGGTTCGGTTCAGTTCAAGTTCTTGTTAGAACAGCCCAGCATGGGGCCTGGCCCCTGGGACACGGCCAGCCTGGCCCACCAGCCATTGTCCACACACTCCCACTCCTTCCTGGTGGGCAGCAGTCAAGGGGGCCCTTTCCAGCCTCTTTCCTACACTTTCCAAAAGGAGAAACCAGAACTTAAGAGGAAAAGAAAATAGTTAACTTCTTTGGCAAATCAAACCTTAGTCTGTATTCTTGCACACAGGGGTGAGGCAAGACTTGGTCCCTGAGATGCTGCCACCCACCAGGAGGAAGAGTAAATAATCATGGCATTGGGGCAGTTTATGCCCTGGGCCCTGGGTGGGTGGGGGCTGCTATACCCTTTTGTAGGTGGAGGAACTAAGGGAGGGGGTGTGAGTCACCCAGTGCCCCAGTCAGGGGAGGAGGCTATGCTCACACCCAGGTGTGCACAAGCAGTAGGAAGAGTATGAGAAGTCCCCGCAGACCACCCTGAGCACGGCGGAAGGGGCTTACTCCTCCCAAGCCCCGATTGCACCCTCTGTCCCCGGTTCGTCCCAGCAGGCACATGTGTGTGGTCATGGCTTCCCTTTTCAGCCTTGGCATTTCTGCTTGAGAGAAAAGGCTCCAACTTCTATTTCCAAGATTCCCAGCAGAAGCTGGCACAATGGGCAGAAGACAGAGCTCAGAGCTATTGCTGGAGGTTTCTGGGAATATCATTGATGTGGTGTGGAAATAAGCCTCTAGAGGAGCCTACAAAAAGGAAGGTTACCTCCCACCTGGCTCTCGCTTGCTGCCCTCTTCCCTCCAGCCTGGCACATACCTCCCTGAGCCTCAAATACAGAACAGCCTCCAGGAGACCAGGCCTTTAACTCTGCCCCCTGCCCACCTCATCTCCTGCTGTCCCCACCTTGCACCCTACTCTCTAGGGTGGGGAGGTTTTATGCCTCTGTGCATTTGCACATGTTCTATTTCTTCACCCAGTCCGCCTGTCCTTCTCCTTGTCTTCCTGTATAACTTCTCTTGCATGCTTCCCGGGAAGAGTTGACCACTCTGAGCACAGAAGGGACCAGATGGAGAGGGCATCACCCAGGTCTCAGGTACCTCTCACTTCACTCCTGCAAAAGGGCTATCAGTCCTTGATACAAACACCCTCTGCTGGCAGGACGGTCATGTACAGTTGTGCAGTTTATGCACTGCACAAATGTGTCCAGCTAAGGAGGTTAGTGGGGAATGAACTCCACTTGCAAAGCTGTGCTGCTGAAGGCTGTGCCTATCCAAAGAGGGCACTTTTTCCTAATACTCCCTGTCAAGGCAGCAGCAGCCCTGCCCAGCAGACCTGCAGATCCTGGGGTAGCCATCTGGTGCCTTGACCAGCCGCCTTGATAACCTTGTCACTCATCCTCACAGTGACTTGCAGAGGGGCCTGTCTGCTGCTGGGCTGGTTGCTTTCTTCTGTAGGCACTGGAGGGCTGGGGCTTCTCTGTAATAGTAGCCCTGGGCACAGCATCCAACCTGCCAGCTGCCTGGCTGCTACAAGAATGGATTTTCCCCAATGAATCGAGGGCCCTGAGGTCCCTTTGTTTTGGTTTCCAGGCTCAGGCTAAATGTCCCTCCAGCGCCTGTCAGAAGCTGACACCATTTCATGGCCCCTGTGGAGGTGGCCAAGGCTGTCACTGCCCACGGAGGCCTGGGTGAACCTCTACCAGCGTCTGCTTCTACCTACGCAGCCCCCATCCCACCCAGCCAGACACTGCCAGGTCCTGGGCTCACCAGGCTTAGGGGTTTGGTCCTTGTCCTAAAAGATATTTTAGATAAGCATCTGGGCCATGGAGGAGGTACCTGCAGGTATCAGGGCCTTCTTGGCGGTGGTATCTCCCTTCCAAGCCCTGTCAGCCTGGCTGTGCCCCCTTGGCCTGGCCCAGCGTGTGCTTTTCTGCTACCTGTGCGCTGAGCACAGGCTCCTAAAAGCCCCCATGTCCCTTGTTCCCAACGTGCTGCCCCCCTCAGACCTCCATACCCTGAAGGGGTTCCTGGGCTGCTGCCCCAGTTCAGTCGACCACCACAGCACACAGCATAATTGTCCATGCCCACGACCCACAGCTGCCTACCGTTTGGGCATCACAGATTCGCACCGGTGAAGGCCACTTCTCATCTCTCAACCCCGGAGGCATCCAGGAGAAAGAGCAGGGGTCCAGTGGTCCTAAATTCAAGTGTCCATTCGTCCCTCCCCATCCGGAGAGTTTGGGCAGCTTGTTTAGCCTCTTCCAACCTTCGTTTCTTCTTTACAGTGGGTAGATAACACGACCACCACTGTGGGTTCCGCAAGGTGAATCCTGAAAAGCGGCTGGTACCCCGCCCGAATGACTGACTTGTTTTGGGTTGCCCAGGACTTTCTGAGTTTAGCACCAAAGTGGTGCATCCGGGAACTGCTCAGTGATGAGCCAGCTAGAACAGTTGTTCCCCCCTACAGCCGCACACACAGCAGCCGCTTCCTCTTAACCCATCACTCAGAGGAGCACCTGACAACCTGGGCAAGACCATCTGGGAAGCCTTCGGAGTAAGGAGAGGCGGCCGGGAAGGAGGACTCAGCGTGCCAGACCAGGCTGGGGCCCACTTTATCACACCTACCAAGTCCCCTTCAAGTTGCCCCATGCCCCTGCAGGCGTACGAAGTTCATAGGGCTGTGAGCCCCACAGCTGGCAGGCACTGGGTGCCCAGGAGCCCCAACTGCTGGGTGCTCCCATGTGCCCTGGCCAGGCCAGTGAGGGAGGGCACAGCCCAGCAGGCCTCCATGGGGTCCTCTGGAGGGAAGGAGGGGAAGGGCTTTACCCCTTTCCCTAGGCAGAAGTGCAGGGAAACAGGCTCCTAACACTGCTGTAAGGTAAAGCCTGTGAAGAGGGAACAAAGCCGTTTGTTCTGGCTCCCCGTGTCTTGCGGCCGTGGCCAGCCGTCTCTGGGGCAGCAGTGACCCCTGCTGGCCACCCGATGCACCTCATCCCAGATTCCCTGCGGGAGCCCCATTGCCGGCTGCCCTAAGGAAGCTCGGGACCTGGTCAGCCGCAGAGGAGAGGCCAGTTCACCCAACCCTGTAGCCCTGGGGATGTTGGCTGCAGACAGGCAGCTGGCTGGAGATGCTGCTGGAGCTGAGGGCTCTGGGTCCTTGGGGAGGGAAGGACAAGTGGCCACTGCATCTGTCCTCTTTGGAGCATGGTCCCCGCATAGCCTTCAAGAACGAGAAGGAAGAGGGACGTGCGCAGAGCTGAGGGCGCAGGCAGCTAGACCAGCTTGCGGTGGCAAGTACCCTCTCCCGAACTGGCCTATTTCCTCCTCTAAATGCCCAAAGAACACATCGTCCCCCACAGCACTTCTTGATTCTAAGATCAATCACTTTCTCAGAACCTTCATTTTCTCTTTGTTTCACTCCTAGTACTAACAGCTGGGTTTCTCTTCAGTGCTTCCTGCAGAAGCAAATGTGTCTGCAGCTCATGAGCAGGATGGGACGTACCTGGGAGGGTGGCACCACAAAAGCCACATGGGGGCAAGGGCACCCTGTCGTCAGCCACCTCCCTGGTGGCCAGCTGACCACTGCCCACACTCCAGCCTCAGGACAGCAGCTGTTCAAAAACCAGGCCTCGGCAGAATCTCAGGCTCTCACGTGCCTCAAAGGCCAATGGTCTAAGCTATTCCTAGTAGACATCTGGGGAAATCGAGGCTGGGAGAAGCAGAACGGCCTGCCCCAGATCTCAGAGCTGGCTCAGCCTCACCCTCTGTGCCTCCCACTGCTCTGTGCCTGCTTCAGGCTTCCAGAAGAAGTCATGTATTGTGTTTGGGGATGCCTTGACATCAAAGAGAAAAACTGAATACAACAGTAAATGTTTATCCATAGGGGGACTGATTACATAAATAATCTATATCCACCCACTAGAATGCTGTGAAATACCACACTGACCTTAGGATGGCCACTCCTGCATTTATTTTGTGACTGTGAACAGATTACTCACCCTCCCTGAGCCTCTGTTTCCTAATCAATAACGTGGTGATACAGTAACATCCTTCTAAGGGTTCATCTGAGTTCCCCAGGACTTCATGACTTTACAGAATATTTATTTATAATAACTCCTTTTTATACACACACACACACACACACATTTATATATATGCAGATTACAAAACAACATATGTGCTTATTCTCAGGCAAGATTCTGAAAAACGTAAGGTGGGGAGACTTGAAAAGAGCTTCATAAAGCAGTTTTCTTATAGAGCTTAAGGAAATTAACAAGGGAAGGGGGACCCGTAACCATCCCCAGGGCTGAAGGGTAAAGGGAGGAGGTCGTTATGGGAATCCAGAGAGGGAAAACGTGTGAAGGGGCCACCTGACAGGAGCTATGACTCCCAGCGGAGGGCTGCCAGCAACCTCTGACCACAGGGCCTGACCTGGCACATAGGGAGCCAGCGAAAAGAATCTCCCGGCCGCACCTCTTGTCCCCCCCAGAGGCTGACCCCTTTGATGCAGTGCACACTGGTCAACTTCTGAGCAGAGAGTAGGGTGGAGGAGGCAGGCAGGGCAGAGGCCCATACAGCTTGTATGCATAAGAGAATGTCCAAAAGAGACACCCCAACATATCAAACTGTGTTCGTCTTGGGTTGTGGGCCAACTGGGGTTGCCAGGAGTACAGGAAATGACGCTTGGATCTTTTACTTCCTATTTCTCTCTCTTTGCATTTATAACAACTAGCAGATATAAAATGTGTCATCAGCAGCAGTAATTAAAATGTCCCATTTGGGGAACAGCACCTAGATTTCAGTGACGTCTGGTGGAAAGAGCGCCATGCAGGGGTCCACCATCTCAGCAGCTGTTCAAGAAGTGCCCCTGTCCTCCCCTCCAGCCGCAGCACAGAGCTCCAGGTCAGCTCCAAGTTGAAGGGCTGTACCGCCTGTTGGGCTGCTCTGCACCGTTCTACTTAAATGAGGCATATGTATCCACAGCTAGACAGTGGCCACCTCAATGTCCTTTTCACAGCCCTGGGCTGGGCACAGAGGAGGTGCCCGGGAATCTGTGGCCACGACAGACTGATAGAATGTGCCAGACCCGTGTCTCACCAGTGGGACGACCTGCGGGGTAAGCCATTTAACTTCAGTGTCCTCACCCCTCAGGTGCAGAGATGGATGGAGGCCTTGCTCACCTCCCAAGGCTGCCATGAATTGAAAACATTCCGAAAAGGCAAAGGCACATGCAAAACCGATGTGTCGGGAGCAACGCGCCTGGATTCATGCACCTTTGCAAATGCTTTTCTTTTCAGTGTAAAAAAAAAAAAAAAAAAAAGGTGTGTTTAAGAAGAGCGATTACTTCTCTTCATTTCCTGCCCTCTCCCCTTCGCAGGGGCATGAGACATTTAATTCAGGGTCACAGATTCTGTTTCTGTCTAGGGGAGGCAGGCCTTGGGGGATTGGCCCCCTTTAGGAATTTATACTGGGGGAAATATAATCCAGTGTTTTCCAGTCATCATTTAGCAAAGAGTTGTCATCGGAGTAGTTCCCTCCCAGCGATGCTGCCTCCACTGTACCCCCTCCCTGCCCCCTCGAAGGACCGACTTGGTGACTCTCTTCATAGTTATGAACAAGCAAATCTGCGAAAACTTAGGAGGCCTCGGCTGAACCAAAACGTTTTTCAAAGAAACACTTTCCAGCCCAAGAAAGGTAATATCCTGGAGGGCTGCCCGCCTTCCTGCAATTAACTAGAATACCACCCAACGGCGCTTTTGTTGGCTACCATTTCCCATGGAAATACCTCAAATGCTTTTCCTCCTGGTGGTTCAGCAACTAGAGACATGGAAACAGACTGCAGCTCTAAAATGGGACCTTTGTCTTTTCCTGTTCAAGCCACAGAAGGGCAGCTTGGACCAGAGAGCCCTTCCTCTGCCACTCACGGCAGCCTAGGCGCAGGCAAGGGGCAAGGGTCCTGCCTCCCGGGGGGGCTCTGGGCCCAGGCCCTGAAGCAGCATGGGAGTGGAGGGGCGATGTCAGGAGGAGGGTCTAGGGACTGAGACTCTACCAAATGTGTATTCAAGTCCAGCCCCACCAGAGGGCCTCCAGCTCTGTGAACTTGACTGCTTGACTGTACCTCCCTAAACCCCCAGGCCTCCACTTCCCTATCTGTTAATTAGGGAAGCAAAACCTTGCAGGGCTGTAGTGAAGATTAAATAAGGTAACACTTGTGCAAGCTCCTGATACACAGCAGGTGCTTGTTACAGAGTAGTTTTCATTTTATTCTTTGGGTTAGAGTGTCTGCTCCACTCTGTCTGGTTAGAGTGTCTGTCTCGTTTTAAAATACAGATGCTGCAGAAGGAATCATCTTTGAAGGTTTCTAGAAGCCTATCAGGAAGAGGAAAGGAGGTGGTAGTCAGAAGAACCAAGCCACAGAGCAGCTGATCTATCCTATCACGGATAATGGCAGAGAGATCCTCCAAAGAAAGCGTTAAGGCCTCTGAGCCCCCAGAACCTAATAATGCAAGGGCTGTCCCCTGACCATTCGGTCTGTACCATGCCATCAGTGACAAGGACACTCAGAGCTTCACCACTTACGGGATCCAGAAAAGGAACTGGTATGCAAAGTATGTCCCTCCAGCTTCAAGCCTGCCCTGCGTGTCCTCCATGACCTCAACACACACCGCTGTCCTCCCTCCCGGCCATCCCCAACCCTGGTCTGCAACTGCACTGATGCTCAGTTATCAGCACCAGGCCTCTCGCTTCCCAGAGGCACAATCCTGTCCACCTAGAGCAGCCTGCAATAGCAAAGACTTCTTCTTGACTGTGATTTTATAAAAACTGCTTTCCAGAAACAAAAGTCAAGATGCCAGGTTTACAGAGGCTTAGCAGCTGGTAGCCCCGTTTTAAACACGAAGTAAAAATGAAATTCAATTGGCCAATGTATTATTTGCTGACTAAATTATATCTTGAAATGTAATACATCCAACTTGATAATAAATAGCAAATGAATACATTGTTTCAGTCCAAAAAGGATCAGAGAGAATATCAAATGAGATGATTCAGTGAGCAAAAGATAACACGAGTCATTTTATGTTGGACAAGATGACCTATCCAAAACTGAGTGTCTGCACCTGAAATTCCACTACTAGTTGTTCATTTCTTTAATCAGGAACTGTACAGTTTTGAAAATGTTCAAACTATGGAGGAGACAAGTAAATGAAAAAAATGGGATGGGGAAAAGGGAGTTTGCTATTGTTTACAAGGAACATGAACATAGAGACATGAAGTAATTTTGTTATTTTATGACTCATGTTATCTTTTGCTCACAAATCATCTCACTGATATCATCTCTGATCCTTTTTGGACTGAAGCAATGTATTCACTTGTTATTTAATAACAAGTTGGATGTATTACATTTAAAGACAAAATTTAGTCAGCAAATAATAAATTGGCCAATTCGATTTCATTTTTACTTTGTGTTTAAAACGGGGCTACAAGCTGCTAATCCTCTGTAAATCTGGCATCTTGACTTTTATTTCTGAAACGCAGCTCTTATAAAATCATAATCAAGAAGAAGTCTTTGCTCTCTCGGAGCAAAACTTTGGATGTATGCAGGTCCTTTGATCGTCTTCAGGGAAGGAACAATGCTGAGGCCCAAATCAAAAATAAAATAACTGAAGGCCAGGTGAATGAGGAAAAGGCCGCGGCACACATTTTTGTAAAGAAAACTCATGAGTGGCGGCATTCACACCATGGGGAACAGGAGCAGCCACAGGGACGTGATAGCAGGGTAGGGGCGGGCACAGGAACTGGGATGAGGAATTTGGAAGGTAAAATTTGTATAATTTGCAATTTTGCTAAAGAATGCTGCTGTTGCCAAATGACATTTTAGTTTTCTTTGTTTATGCTGATTTTTTAAAGATATACTCAAGTCTTTCAAAAATGCTTTGGATGATCCGAATTGTCTCTTGAGAATGTTTTTAATTTAGTACAGAGAAGTATAAAGAGTAATAACCGTGCTCATACTCACATCACCTTGAGTTGAGTTCATTTTTTTTTTTTGTAGAAAGTGATTTATTTAGAGAGAGAGAGAGAGACAGCTAAGTCTCACGCTGAGTGAGAGAATCCAGAAAGATGGGATCCAGGAGAGAAAAGCAGCTTCCACACTGAGTGGAAGGGAATAGAGAGAGATGGAATTTAGGAGGGGAAGACAGGCTTCCACGAGAGACTGCGGAAGGGGACCCTAGAGGGGAAATCCAGGAAAGAGAAAGATGGCTTCCACGAGAGTGTTCGTGGAAGGGGACCCGAACATGGAGTCCCGAGTTGAGTTCATTTTTGGAGGCCAAGGCAGGTGGATCATTTGAGGCCAGGAGTTTGAGACCAACTTGGCCAACATGGTGAGATCCCCATCTCCACTAAAAAATACAAAAATTAGCCAGGCATAGTGATGCACACCTGTAATCCCAGTTACTCGGGAGGCTGAGGCAGGAGAATCACTTGAACCCAGGAGGTGGAGGCTGCAGTGAGCCAAGATCACACCACTGCACTCCAGCCTGGGTGGCCAGAGTGAGACTTCATCTCAAAAAAACCGAGTTCTTCATTTTCACTGGGCATGGACTGCTATAATCGTGCGTATTCAGCTTTTATTACAGATCCATGACAAGGGATCTGTGTTTGTGTAGTGCCCAGCTGTACTGGTTGGTGCTTTGATTTTTGGTGAATGGCCTTGCCACCTCAGCCGTTCCCCGGGGCTCCTGCACCTGCCTACAATCCAGCAACTAAAGAGTTAATATCTGTCACTGAGGCTCCTACAACCTAGGTTACTGTTCCAGAGGGCCTGGCTGGGGTGCCCTAGCTGGGGATTCCCTGCACCTACCAAACCTCTGAAGCTCCTGTGCGAGACTGTATCCCAACATGCCTCCTTGGCCCGGCAGCCTGGACTCCTTGGCAGGGGGGCGGCCATCCCCCGACCCCTACACCTAAAGGCTGTGGCTGCCCTATAAGCTGGAGCTCCCCATGGCATCACCCTCACATGGCCATGTGTGGCACTGCAGCCTCTGAGCTCTGCCAGGCGGGACAGCAGGTAGCCAGGCAGTGACTGGGTCGTTGCTGGTCAATGCTGCTGGTTCTCACAGCAGAAACACCTGTGTGGCAGGAGGAGGGATGCAGGCCCAGGTCTGTAGGGACATTGAGGGCCTCATCCCCTCAGGGGTAGGTCCCTCATTCCACAGTCCCTGTTGAGTTTCACCTTCTTTTAATAAAACACGTATTAAAACATTGAAGCACCTACCCATCACTGGCATTAAGAATCTAAACTTAATAAATATGAGAGCTGACGTGTATGTAGTGATGCTCACTGCCAGGTACCCTTTTAAGTGTTTCCTGCCTCACTCAGTACCATCCATATCATCACCATCATCACCCACCTTTACAAACGAGGAACCTGAAGACAGAGGTATTTAAAACTGACGCAGGAGAATCAGAATTCAAAGCCAGGCAATCTGGTAACAGAGTCCATGCATGGAGCTCCTTCTCTCATGCACCTGAAAGATTAGACCTGATCTAATTAAAGATGACATTTCAAGAAGGGAATGTCAATGATTTCATCACTCATAGAGGTATGGAATATACGGAAACTTCTGCCATTCTCATAAGGCCTCGAAAACGTTTTATTGAGCTGCTGTTAGTTTAGCAGAAGCTGAGAAGAAATCAACACCACTTACAATATCTGATGTTCAGAAAAATTTTCCGCTTATTGAGGCTAAAAGTTACCTCATGCCTATAATTTCATGGGGAAATTCTTGGAAGAGTTTGCTGCTATCTCCTACGTCGAAGGATGGCCCAGACCCGTGCATCACTTATTGAGAGTCCACCACATCAAACAGAAGCTCACATCAGCAATTCCTGAAAATTAACAACTTGGAAATTATAAGATTTATCTGATAAGCCATTTTTGCTAGAATTTAGACAATAGAAGAGAATATTTTAAAATCTTGGATGTATTTATTAAATTATGTAATTTACATGATCACTCTAGCTAAATATTTGCATATCAACTTCTGCCCCTACCAATAATAAGAAAGTTAGCGGGTGCCTGTAATCCCAGTTACTCAGGAGGCTGAGGTAGGAGAATCGCTTGAACACGGGAGGCAGACGTTGCAGTGAGCTGTGATCACACCACTGCACTCCAGCCTGGCGACAGAGTGAGACTCCACCTCAAAAAGAAGAAGAGGAAGAGGAACAGGAAGAAGAAGGGAGAAAGAAGGAGAAGGAGAAGGAGAAGGAGAAGGAGAAGGGGAAGGAGAAGGAGAAGAAAAGAAGAAGAAGAACAAGGAAGAGGAGGAGGAAGTTTCACCTGTGAGTTAGATTGTCACAAATGCTCTCTTGCTAAGTATGTCATTCTATATCCTCTTTTTTCTCAGTGGTCGCTTTTGATTGCTGTGCATCCTCATTGGTAGGGAAAGAATGAATGAAATGTGGGAGAGTCCCAAGCAGAATTGCTGTGGAGCAATCAAGGGGGACCACGGACCACAGTTTAGTCGTTTCTAACCTTGTACACTTTTCCTTGTGCACAAGTTGAAGAATTTCTCTTGTGTATAAATGCTGAATCAGAGTTGTTGAGCCCCACAGAATACACCCATTTCACTAGATTCTACCAAATTACTTTCTTTCGCCTTCAGTGGATGAGCTTGCCAATAATTTCTTTTTATCCTCATCAATCTTTGATATTGTTAGACTTTAATTTTTTCAATCTGATGAATGCAAATGGCAGCTTAATGTTGTCATTTTGTTTTGTTTTGTTTTGTTTTGTTTTGTTTTGTTTTGTTTTGTTTTGTTTTGTTTGAGATGGAGTCTCGCTCTGTGGCCCAGGCTGGAGTACAATGGCACAATCTCAGCTCACTGTAACCTCCGCCTCTCAAGTTCAAGCCATTCCCCTGCCTCAGCCTCCTAAGTAGCTGGGGTTACAGGCGCCCACCACCACACCTGGCTGATTTTTGTATTTTTAGTAGAGATGGGGTTTCACCATGTTGGCCAGGCTGGTCTCGAACTCCTGACCTCAGGTGATCCACCCACCTCGGCTTCCCAAAATGCTGGGATTACAGACATGAGCCACGGCACCCAGCCTAATTTCTTACCTTTTACTAAATAAACACATTTTACATGGGAGTTAATTAGACAAACACCCAGTTATACAGTCGACCCCTGGCATGTGCTACACACATTTTGTTTTTTAAGAATAAATTCATCATTATTCAAAGTCATCAGGCTTAGAGAGCAGCTCATGTCTCCAACCCCCAGGGGAGAACTCCTGGATTTATTTATTTGTATTTATTTTCTGAGACAGAGTTTCGCTCTTTTGGCCCAGGCTGGAGTTTAGTGGTGCAATCTTAGCTCACTGCAACTTCTGCCTCCCAGGTTCAACTGATTCTCCTGCCTTAGACTCCTGAGTAGCTGGGATTACAGGCGCACTCCACCATACCTGGCTAATGTTGCACATTTAGTAGAGACAGCATTTCACCACGTTGGTGAAAAAGGTAAGAAATTAAAACAAGCTTACCAGTATATTAACACAATGGTAACCACAGCAATTGTTGAGGAGTGAAACCAATAGAAGGTTTTTTTTTAAAGCGGGGAGGCTATCACTGACATGGTTCAGAATTGCTGATTGCTGCTGTGTGGCGATGATGAAAAGCAGACCCGTTCTTACCACTTTATATAGTCTTTAGTCAATGTAAGTCCTGCTGGACTGCTTTCACCACCTCCACCGTTACCACTCTCAGAAGTGTCCCAGTTTAGATCATAAATTATTAAATATATGGTCAGTGGTTTATTTTAATCTTTGTTTTTGCTTATTTGGGGGCAGGAGGGAAAAAATGGCTGTTAGGCACAAGTGACAGAGGAAAGAAGCCCGGAGCTACACAGCCAACAACGGGTTAATTAATACTTTGAGGTCTTCTTGCTGGACTGGAATCGCCCACCCTGGCCTTGCTTCTCTTCCTTGGGGTCACATGAAAGAACATTAAGCCTTTTGCCTGTGACAGCCTTTCAAATCGGGAAAGGGCGTGCTACAGGATGAACAGTGTCTTCTCCAAAAAAAGATGTTAGAGTCCTAACTCAATACCTGTGAATGAGTCCTTAACTGGAATAGGGTCTTTGCAGATAAGCAAACTAAAATGAGGCCATTAGGGTGGGCCCTAATCTGATACACCTGGTGTCCTTATAACAAAGGGAAGCTGTGGGCAGAGTCAAGCACACAGGGAGATCCCATGGGAAAGTGGAAAGAGAGACTGGGGTGACGGAACTACATTACAAGGAATGCCAAAGATGGCCAGCGAACCGTCAAAGCCAGGAGAGAGGCAAGGAACAGGTTCTCCCACCCAGCCCCCAGAAGAGCCAACCCTGATGATACCTTGACCTTGGACTTCTAGCCTCCAAAACAGTGAGACAATAAAGTCTGTTGTTGAAGCCCCCCATGTGCGGCACTGCGTTACGGCAGTCATAGGCACCTAACACGGGGCTTTTACACGCCTCTTTCCCGCACCCCACCAGCTCTCTGCCCAGCCACCACCCCCATCTCTTCACCCTGATGGTTCTGTTTCCCAAAAAGTTCACAAGTGAACACAATTCCCCTGCTAGTCTTATACGGAGGCCATTGGTATCTAGGCCCCAAATCAGTCAGATTCTTCTATTCGTCGTTATCTCATTTCATACTGTTACATTCAGCTCGTCACTCTGTTTGGTCAAAATATTTTTTGCATCTTGCCATGTTTTTCAAAACAACAGCCCTCCCAACCAGCGTCAAATCACCCCGGAATGCAGTAAGTGTGCTTTTGAGGCTTTCATACAAGTTAATGCTTGGAATGTTAAGCAGCCCAGGGTCAAGGGCAGAGTCGAGGGCACGCCGCCAGATACCACCCTTGGGGGTGACATGATTCCCTTAATCAGCAACACTTTTTGTGCTGACCTTGTGCCTTGGTGCTTTTATTTGTTTTAATATCATCTTATCTTGACCACAGTTACATCAAATTTTATAAAACAAAGTCTTATAAACACAAAGGTAGTCATTAAGTCTTTCTCTTGACGTTTACTGTTATTTAATAAAGAGTTTTACTTTACATGAAAAGTAACATTGGCTGGAGTGTTCCCTATGCCTGCTTCTCTCCATTATTCACAGTTGGCCCAGCCTCATCAGGCGCTCCCAAAGGCCTGGTTCCACCACCAGAAATGTTAAGGTCTGCGCTGGGGAAATGACCACGCTCTTTAGGGTCATCCTGGCACATTCAGAAAGTCCAGAGATGGTTGACCTGGGCCGGCGTGGCACTCCGTGGTGTCGGGGACCCAGGCCCCTGCTGTCTTGTCCTCCCCCATGCCCGGCCTCCCTCCCCAGTGTCTCCCTGTGGCAGGTACAGGGGCCACAGGGTCGCAGCCACTAGTGTCTGCCTCTAGCTGACAGGAGGGAAGAAGGAGGGCGCAGCCTCTCCCATCTTATGAACATGACTCGCACTCATCATTCCTGTTCTGTTCCACCGGCCAGGACTTAGACACGCCCCCTTCTTAACATGGGCTTTGAAGATTGATTGTTAAAGACTGCAGAGAGTGTCCATTGAGAGAGTGCTGGTGATTTTGCTAAAATATTAAACAGGCTTGGAGGCTAGGCCATGTGTAGGAAATGTGGGGCTTATAACTTTGGATTCCTTTCCAAAGTGTGGAATTTATCTGTAAAGTAAGTGTATGCGTTGGAATTTAGTTCAGCTGTAACAGAAAACCCAGCGTAACAGTGGTCTGCTTCTGTTTCCCCTGTCTGAATGTTTTAAATGGCAGTAATGCCTACCACCGACTGAAGGCCTGCTGCGTGCCAGGAATGGCCCTAGATGCTTTCCATTTCACCTTCTCAAGCCTTGGTAAAGGAAGGCCCCCCTTTACAGGTGAAGGGATCAAAGCTTGGCGAAGGGAAGTAACCTGTCCAAGGTCACGCAGCTCCTTCATGGTAGAGCCTACAGGAACTCAAAGCTCTTTCCACTCCGCTGACGGAACTAGGGGATGACAAGTGCCACCCTCACCGCACCCAGGTCAGCACCAGGCGGGCAGAGACATCACCCAGCTGACTGTCCAGTGACAGAAGCATGTTTTACCAGACTGGTTTTCAGAACACATCTGCTAAATGGGTGAAAACTAAAACGGAAATGTGCATCCACACTCATCTGGCCACACGAGCTCTTCACGTTAATTTTTTTAAATACTGCAGAGCGACCTATTTGGGTTATGCTTCTGTTTCACCAAGCACAGCTATGAGCCAGATATGAGCCATAAACCGATACCAAGGACGTCTGAGACGAGACCCCACAAAATGATGAGTCTCTAGGCACTCAAGTCCTCTCTTCCTCTTCAAGTACCAAGTTTTGGTCAAAACAACCAAACTTGTGGCCCTGGTATCTTTCTCTATGAACTACGTCCCAGTATCATGAAGGGCATGGGTGATATTTAAGCTTTTCAGGTGCGGGCACTCGGGAGCTCAGAGACAAACAACCTGACACATGATCTCCTTTACTTGAGCAGTAACAGCTGCACTTCACACAGGGCAGTCAAGGTCAAAGATGCCAAGTAATTTGTCTCAACTCACACAGCCTAAAAATAACAGAGTCAGGACTCCAATCCAGGACTTCTGACTCTGAGAACAGAACTTGCTCTTGTTCCTGAGAAGTTTCTCCTCACTGTCTTACCCTCTTCCCATTCCCTGCTGTGTGGAGCAGCAAAAGTACAGGTATTGATCGATTTACGACCTATGCAACTTACGACCATTCGACTTTACGACCACAATCGCTAGCCACGACTGCTCCGCGTCTGGCAGCGCAAACGTTGCCCAGCTGGGCGTAGGACAGTGCGGACCAGCTTCCGGCAGCACTACCATCTCCGCGTGCACATAGCCTACTCGACTTACTACCAAATCGTGTTACGACCGGTCTGTTGGAACCAATCGTGGTCGTAAGTCGAGCACTACCTGTAACTAGTAATATCCAGAGTTGAGGGGCATTCATTGTGTGGGTGCTGGGGATGGACACTGCCAAGGGGGCCTGATGTTTTGGGGCCAGACATGCCAGGGGACAAAAGGGAGAGAGATAGAGACGGAGACGGAGAGAGAGGCTGAGCCAGTGGTCAGTTTCTGGGCAGATAAGCAGAAGGTGTGGTCTAAAGAAGCTTAGGACCTAGCTAAGGAGTCAAGATGTGACCCAGGAGGAAACCACAACATGACATGGAAGCTATGGACTGAGGCTCAGCAGAGAGTAGGGCTGGCCTTCCACAGGGGTTCTGGACGGAGGGTGGGCTGAAGCTGGCCCTGCTAGATTTGGACAGGGGAGAGAATGGAGAGGACCCAGTGAGAGCATGGGGAGGAGACTAGCCTGGAGTGGGGATGACGGGGGAGGCACCCTCACCCTGAGGGGGGCGCAGCACAGTCCTCCTTCGTGTGGGTGTTGCCATGAGTTTAATTCACTGAAGGATGTTTAAGTCATTTCAGTCTTTCATAATCACAATGCAGTAATGATGGATTTCCCTTCCAGATCAATCCCTAAATGTTGAATTGCTCACTTAAAGAACAAGGAGTGTTTCCCAGGTATTCTTTTTTTTTTTTTTTTTTTTTTTTTTTTTTTTTTTTTTTTTTTTTTTTTTTTTTTTTTTTTTGAGGCAGAGTCTCACTCTGTTGCCCAGGTTGGAGTACAGTGGTGCAATCATACCTCACTGCAACCTTGAACTCCTGGGCTCAAGCAATCCTCCCAACTCAGCCTCCTGAGTAGCTGGGACCGCAGGTGTGTGCCACCACATGCAGCAAATGTTTTAATTATTTGTAGAGACAGGGTCACCCTATGTTGCCCAGGCTGGTCCCAAACTCCTGGGCTCAAGTGATCCTCCCATCTCAACCTCCTCAGTAGCTGGGACTATAGGCACATACCATCACACCTGGCTACTTTTTGTAATTTTTGTAAAGATGGGAATTCACCATGTTGCCCAAGCTGATCTCAAAATTCCAAGCTCAAGTGATCTCCCTACCTCAGCCTCCCAAAGTGCTGGGATTACAGGTGTGAGCCACTGTGCCGGCCTCTCCCAGGTATTCTAATTGCATTTCCTGTTGCCAGGTTTGATGGGTTTCTTCTGCCCTGCTCCCCTCCGTCTCCGCTGTGCTAAGACAGCCCCAGAGCTGCTCTCCTGCTTCTTGTCAGCTCAGTGAAGTGGTAATGTGTGCCCTGATCATGTATTTGATAAAATGTAGAGAAATCAAGGTTTATGAGCTTACTCTAAGCTTTTCAAACGTAGGAGAGACCCTGGGCCAATTGGTGAACTTCACATTGACTCAAATACTATGAACAATCTCTTTTATGTGCTTCGGGAAAGTGCCCGGGTTTTCAGATGTATCATCATTTTCAGGGCTTGTTTGTATGGTGTCAGGTGGACATGACTCTGGCAGTGACCCCCATAGCCCCAGCCACAAGACAGTGAAGCAGGTGCAAGACTGAGAAGTGTGCAGCTGTAGAAGCAGGACTGACCTGTGCTCCATCCTAACATTTTCTGAAATGTTGATCCTAACGTAGGCATTCCTTATCTATCTCTTCCCCTCCAGTGGCCCTCTGGAGTTTGTATTTGTGTTCACGTAATAGCTATAAGATGTGATCTCAGCTGAGTTTGAAATATGTTGAAATATACTTTCAAAGACCAATGCAAAAACTTTGAGTTAACTCAGATGCTGTTTTACTTGTACGAGGGGAACCAATCAATGGTGCTGGCCATTGATTGAGTCAAAGGAAGAAAGCTTTCCCTTCACTGACACAAAAGAAACTGCAGGGGCCAGAATGCTTTGAATGTCAGACAGGAAACAGACACATTTCGTAAGTGCAAACCCTTCCTTATGTAAAATGTGCAGCTATATAAGAATGCAAATACCTTTGTGTCTAAACTATCATTTTGCTAAGCTGCCAAACTAAGATTTTGTTATGTAAAACAGCCTACTTCAAGGTTAGTTTCAAGACAATTAAAATTCAATCTCAAAAGCAGTATTAAACTTGTATACCTCATATTCTAATACAGTTTTAAAAAGAAATTTATAAGCTAGGGACTGTGGCTCATGCCTGTAATCCCAGCACCTTGGGAGACAGAGGTGACAGGGTCACTTGAGCCCAGGAGTTCAAGACCAGCCTGAGCAACATAATCAGACCTTGTCTCTAAAAAAATTTAAGAAAAAATTAGCTGGGCATGGTGGCATGCACCTGTAGTCCCAGCTACTTGGAGGCTCAGGTGGGAGGATCGCTTGAGCCTGGGAGGTCGAGGCTGCAGTGAGCTGTGATGGCACCACTGCATTCCAGCCTGGGCAACAGAGCAAGATCCTGTCTCAAAACAAACAAGCAAACAAACAAACAAAAAACTTACCTCTGCACATACACCAGTGATTTTTCCCCTAGAGTGAGTAATATGCACATCATCGGAAATGTAGGCGGACAGGAGACAGGAGTGTATTTTCTGCTGTTGTTTAATTTTGTTGTTGCTGTTTTACTTAACTAAATGAGGGTTCAGAAGGTTTTGGTTTTCTTTTATTAATAGTTTTGGTGAAGACAGTGTCTCACTATGTTGCCCAGGTTGGTCTTGAACTCCTGGGCTCAAGCAATCCCCCCACCTCAGCCTCCCAAAGTGTTGGGAGCCACTGCACCCAGCCTCAGAAAGGTTTTCATCCTTTAAGTCCTGTGTGCAGTTCGCAGCTGCATTTTCTCACTTGTCCACCAGCACCCTGCTAGGTGGTGACAGACATTGTCTTTGTATAAAGAGATCAAGATTTTACCAATTGTCCAGTGTGGCATGAGGCAGGCAAGGAAGCCAGGTGTCTGGCTTCAGAGCAAACCATGTGGCCTACAGCTCCTTGTAAATTCCACAGACGCAATGGCCACAGTGTTGCTATTTTATTGACAGCTTTCAAAGCATGGCAGAGTAAAAAGGCACACTTGCCCACCCATCCTCAGGGAAGACCATCCGGACTTGGAGGCCCCTCTTGGCATATACGGTGCCGTCTTGAACCAGAAATAAATTACTACAACTTAGAAATCAGTAAATCTTACAGCAGGGATGTCCAATCTTTTGGCTTCCCTGGGCCACACTGAAAGAAGAATTGTCTTGTGCCACACATAAAACGAAATAACACTAACAATAGCTGATGAGCTTTAAAACAAGAAGGCCAAAAAAATCTTATAATGTTTTAAGAAAGTCTGTGGATTTGTGCTAAGCCGCATTCACAGCCATCCTGGGCCACATGTGGCCTGCGGGCTGCAGGTTAGACAAGCTTGTCTTGCAGCCCCATGTGGCTTTCTAGAATAGCACTGTTCAGCAGTGCTGTGATTGACAAAACGGTGGCTAGGGTGACTGAGGAACTGCATATCTACTTTTATTTAAATTTAGCTCATTTAAATTCCAGTTTTAATAGCTGCACAGAGCTAGTGGCTACCATATTGGACAGCAAAGTTCTGGAAGAACCTGAGCCTTTCTGAACTTTGATTTTTCCTTGGGTTTTTCTGACCCTGTGTCAAAGCACAAACATGGCAACTGTGGGTACAGCGAAAGCCCTTGTTCTCCCCTCCCTCAGCGCAGCTCCCCGCCCTCTCTACATTCCTCCTTCCACCCAATGCCTTTAGAGCTTTCTAGGACCAAATATTATTTCTAATAACAGAGCTTTCTCATTCCAGTTATAATCACACATCCCTCTGGGGAGAAAGTCTTATAGTGCAACAAATGGCCTATCCAACGTTTTCAGAAAATTGCTTTTTAAAAACTCTTTGGAGTGGACTATGCAGGGAAATTAAATAAGTATCAGGTTGGTTTGAGTAAGTTATCACATATGCCCCATGAGTTTCAGGCCATGTTTTGAGAAGACTTTTTTCACTGGTTGCAAATAACAGACAAATTGTTAATATCATGAGTGATCGAAGGAAAGGCCAGTTGTTGCCTTCAGAACAGGAAGAGCTCTGCAGGGAGAAGAATATTAATCAAGGCATCTGGAGAGCAGAGGACAGCTGGGAGAAAAACAAGCTTCTCCTTCATGTATAGGCAGCTCCCAGGTGAGGCTCCAGCAGTGTTTCCCAAACTTCGACGTGCATGCACACCACCTGCATTAAAAGGCAAATCCCCTTCAGCAGAGCCAGTGATGCTGACACCATGGTCCATTGTGGCGCCGCAGGCCTCAATGCCCTGAGGTTCACAGAGAGAGTCCACATCTTCCAGCCCTGACTCTCGGGTCTTCTCTGCCTGCCGAAGGGAGACTTCTCTTGAAACAAGCATCATGGAGCCTGTCTCCTTCTAGGAATTCAGCTCTGCTTTATAAACTCACCTGCGGCAACCAGCAATTGGCAGACCTCCAGGAAATTGCCAGAACCCATCCAAATGTATACGATAGGGCTGGGTGTGGTGGCTCATACTTTTAATCCCAGTGCTTTGGGAGGCCAAGGCCAGAGGATTGCTTGAGGCCAGGAGTTTAAGACCAACACAGACAATAGAGCAAGACCCCATCTCCACAAAAAAATTAAAAATTAGCCAGGTGTGGTGGTGCGCACCTGTAGTCCTAGCTACTTCCCGGGCTGAGGAAGGAGGACTGCTTGAGCCCAGGGAGTTCAAGGCTGCAATGAGCTATGACTGTGCCACCCCAGCCTGGGCAACAGAGGCAGATCTAGAAGCCCTGAGAGATTAGCTTGGGGGGATTTGTATATACAGCCTTCTTCCTGGATGCCCATGGAGGCGAAAAAGCTGGAGGTCATCCCCGATGCTGCCTGTTCCTAATGTTACCCTCGCCTTAACCCTCTCAGACCTGTAAGCATCTCGCTCACCACCGCTACTACCACCATGGCTCAGGTCTGCCTTGCTCTTTCCTCACCCATAAGCTGGCCTCCAGCAGTCCTTTGCCCGTGCTAACTCCTCCTCCTTACACCTCTGCTGGAAACTCTCCTTGTCCTCTAAGTAAAGTTTTCCACCATTTTTTTTCCCAGTCTTTCATTTTGGCATTAGCTGGAATAGTTTGGTTCCAAGTAACAGAAATCAACACAAGTGGCTGGGTGCAGTGGCTCACACCTGTAATCCCAGCACTTTGGGACTCCAAGGCAGGTGGATCACCTGAGGTCAGGAGTTTGAGACCAGCCTGACCAACATGGTGAAACCCTGTCTCTAAATAAAAATACAAAATTAGCCAGGCGTGGTGGCATATGCCTGTAATCCCAGCTACTTGGGAGGCTGAGGCAGGAGAATCGTTTGAACCCAGGAGGCAGAGGTTGCAGCTAGCCCAAATCATACCACTGCACTCCAGCCTGGGCAACAAGAGCAAAACTCCGTCTCAAAAAAAAAAAAGAAAGAAAGAAAGAAACCAACACAAGTTAGCTGATGTGCAGGGGTTCTCATAGGAACCAAGGGAGGTCTGCAGCTAGTTTTCAAGAAGATTTTGAAAGCAAGAATGAAGCTACTAGAATTCTCCTCAGGTCTCATCTCTGCCCCTTTCTGGAGATAGCTTTCTTTGTTCCTCCATCCCCATGATGAAACATGGTAGCTCTTCTGCTCCTGGCTTTCCACATTCATGCTGCCATTAAGGGAAACTTAACTCTCTCATTCAGCTCCAGATTCCCAGTAGAGAGGATTTTATTTGCCCAGATTAGGCCAAGAGTGTCAAATCAACTATGAAGAAATGGAAGGATGAAGAACTGTTGGGCCCTATTTCATTGTGTGAAATTTTCATGCAATGAAAATTTATGGGACTAACTGATTGGAACTTAAGACATCAGGAAGGCTCCGTGGAAGAAATGGAGCTTAGGGGATCTTTTAGGCACAAACAAGGAAGCAGGGAGCCCAGTATCCCCATCTGTCAATATATAACCTCGCTTGGCTTCACTGCCTCCTGCATGTCCATCCCCACTATCCCATATGGACCCATTACCGGGCTACCCACCAGAATTCTTGGTTGCAAGCAACAGAAACCACTTCTGACCAGTCTCAGCAGAAAGGGAGTTGATAGCTCACACCATCTCAGGCAGGCCCGGAGAACCAGGCATGTTGCCTGTGTTGCCCAGAATGATGTCCAAAAGACACCCTGCAGAATCAGTCCTACGCCCACTGGGTAGATGCCCTGAGGCTCACACCACCACCACATCTGCCGGACATTCGTCCTGCGGTGAGCTGGCTCTGAAACTGCATGCATGGCTCCTTCTGAGCCGGAAAGTGTGGATTCCACAGAGCCTGTGCTCCTGTGCATCCCTGGCTCCTGAGCCACAACCCAGCAGCACCTGACTGGTGGGTTTCACTGCCAGGAAGACAGCAGAGTGAGCTTTCAGCTTCTACGGTAGGAAGCAAGGAGGAGATTCCACAAACGTACCAAGAGACTACACATACTCTAAGGCCAAAATGAGTGATGAGCATCGAGTCCAGCCCTGAAATCCTGAACTTCTCCCTGCCCTTTCCACCCCGGGAAACCCCAGGTGGCTATTCACATCACCATCCCTTTACTCATGCCTCAGCCTAAATGCGCTTCTCTCCTCTCTTGCTGTAAAAGCCCACGTGCCCTTCAGGACAACAAACGCAACCCCACATGCCACATGCACCACCTGCCCTGTCCGGGCTGTGGTTCCCGCCTGTGTTCCGTGGCCCCTGACTCTTAGCTCTATTTTACAACCTGCTACATGATACAGTCACCATGTTGCCACATCTGACCTCCCCTCCCCACCTGTGGAGCAGCCCGAGTTCCTCCGAGCCGGGGATCGCAGCTTGTCTGTCTTCTGAACGCAGCCTCTGCTTTCACGTGTGCCCTCTGCAAGTTACTGAATCGTACCGCGAAGGCGCGGGGAACACTCTTTCTCCATTCTGCTTTCTAAGACAGGGGTTTTCCCTAAATTCTCCTGGCTTCCTGCCCAGAGACGGAGGAGTAACCAGACTAGCGGGTGACAGCCAAAATCCTAGAGTCATGGAATAGGCTCTTTCTCCTTTTCTTCTCACCCTAGACCAGAATGAGGCATCGGCCTGGGTGAAGGAGTCTGCTCTGCAAACTCACCCAGGCCCATAAAGGGCAGTTCTGATGCCCAGGGTGATGGGTGCTCTAGGAAGCCACTGCTAGCATGCATCTAAGCCCTATCTGCTTTTATCAGGAACGAGTTGATTTTTCATGTTTCTTCTTGTTTCCTCCTGTCTCTCACTAATTTCGTCTTCAGTAGGAAGGAAATGGGTTGAATTTGCCCTTTCAGTCTTGATCTCCATCTATCAGAGGACAACAGTAGAGTACTTACACTTCTGTTTCATGAGGATCATATCAGACAAGGAATAGACAGGTTTAACCTCATCCTTAGTATGTCAGATGCTTACTCCATACAAGCCGTTAGAATTAGAGGTACCTACAATGTTTGTTCTATAAATAAGTACAGACCAATCTCCAAAACCACCTTCCACTTGACCTCTAGATCCATATTTTCCAACATCTGCTTGATATTTCCAGTAACAGCAAACATTTCCTCTTTTCTCCAAAATGAGTTTCTCGTGCCACCGTCTGTCAGAGGTATCATCATTGTCCATCAGAGACATATCTGGGCACCAACACCTTCCACTCTGCCTCCCCAAAGCTCTTGAATACACCCCGCTTCCTTCTCCATTACCCCACCCTCATCACCCGCCCGTAGACTCCTTCAGTAACTTCTTGCCATCTTCCTGCCTCAGTCTCTTTTTTCTCCAACTCCATTACAGGCTCTGCCTCCAGGTCAGTCTGTCCCCAGCACTGCTGGAGACATTCAAAACAATCCCAGTAAACAGCTCCAAAAACGTTTTCTTGGTAAGCAGTGGCGGCATGATTGGAGTAAGCACATGGCTTTCTAGGGGACTACATGGACAAAGGCCACACACATGCGCCCTATTGCCTATGAAACAGCTTCAGAATCAGCCGTGGCACTTTAAAGCCACATCCTAGTCGTGTCTCATTGTCTCCTCCACACCCATGGAGCCTCCACTAGGGCTGGACACTGAGGCTTCAGCAGCAAATACGGTGAGCCCCACCCTTCACGCTCAGTCTGTTTCAGGAGACTTAAATCCCAGGTTGAACGAACCTGTTTTTCAGAGAACATTGGTCTGGTTTAGGTTTTTTCCTGCACATATTTGCTATGATTTTGTCATCAAGCAAAAGCATTGCTTTTGTTTCATTATCTGCTAGGGATTTTAGGACCTGGTATTATTTTGGAATTCATCTAGTTCAAAATAATTTTTTTTACAAAAAGCAAGTTTGCTTAAAAATAGTGATAACAGTTGAGAATGAACATGCTCTGCTTCTCGGATTTTAAAGTCAAAAAATCGTAACCCAGTTCTTGGTCCTTTGGTTAAAAGGCATTCCTCTGTTTAACCACCAGATGGCACTGGAGCTGCAGTGGGCTGTGCCAGCTGGTTCCAGAGTTTGGGACCACACCCCAGGAAGGCCTGGACAGAGAGGAGATCAATGGAATTTGGAAGATTTGGAAGAGGTGTCCCACCACTTCCTTAACCAACCAAACAGGCATGCCACTTTATTTATTTAGAGACAGGGTCTCGCTCTGTCACTCAGCCTGGAGTACAGTGGTGCAATCTTGGCTCACTGCAACCTCCACCTCCTGGGTTCAAGCAATTCTCCTGCTCAGCCTCTCGAGTAGCTGGAACTTCAGGTGCATGCCATCACACCCATCTAATTTTTGTCTTTTGAGAAGAGATGGGGTTTTTCCATGTTGGCCAGGATGGTCTAGAACTCCTGGCCTCAAGTGATCTGCCTACTCGGCCTCCCAGAGTGCTGGCATTGCAGGCATGAGCCACAGCATCCAGCTGGCATGTCACTTTAGGACCGATTTTTATTAAAGACAAGAACAAAATATTAATAATTAATTACCATAAAGGCAACAGTGGAAAAAAATCGAAACAGGTGATTTAGAAAATCCCAGTCTGCAGCTCACAGAGTCCACATGTCGTGAGTCTCCTTAGTTCCACCTTCTAGTTCCATCTCACCCCTAGAAAAGGACACCTTCTACAGGAGAAGCTGGAAAAAAAATCCCTCTAGTTTAGCACCTATCTCATCTGCATGCTTCTCACTGCTAAGATCCTTCCTTCCCTGGGAGCTCAGTCCTCCAAGGCTCAATTCCCCAAGGTGTAATCCCTGAAGTATTTGGTAGCTGTTCATCTACTTGGGCTCCTCCTAACTCAGCAAGCAGAGTCGAGGCAGCTCGCTCCTGCCTAGCCTCTTGGTTCCCTGCCACTAGAACACTAAAATAAATGTGGTCGCCTGGCACCTGTAATCCCATCACTTTGGAAGGCCCAGGTCAGTGGATCGCTTGAGGCTGGGAGCTCAAGGCCAGCCTGGGCAACATGAGGAAACCTCGTCTCTACAAAAAATAATGGAGGCAGCTACCATCCTCCTTTTTCTTCCACCAGATTTTCATAATCAATTAAGAGAACTTTAAGGGAAGACACTGGAAACTTCTATGGATGTCTGAAACTTCTAGTCTAGGCAAGGCAAGGTGGCTCACACCTCTAATCCCAGCACTTTGGGAGGCTAAGACAGGAGAATCCCATGAGGCCGGGAGTTCGAGACCAACCAGGGCAATGCAGAGAGATCCTGTCACTACAGAAAAACTAACTAACTTTCAGATTTCTCAAGCAAGCAAAGCGTAAATCTGGGCAGGTTTTCTTGACCTCTCCTTCCTCAGGTGAAGAGTTTCAAAACCCAAACTATAGTTGACAGATCTGACGGTTTTTGTGGGGAAGCTGGGAGTTCACCTTGGAGTAATCAAATAACCATCTCCCATATATCCTTTGTTTTATAAATTTTGTGTTTATTTAACATAAACAACATGTTACGAAATGCTCATAAGTAAAATCGCTGCTATAGTGAAGCAAGTTGACATAGCCATCATCTCCCAATTACCCTTCTTGTGTGGCAAGAGCAACTAAAATCTACTCATTGCACAAAAATCCTGAGTACAATTCAATATTAACTATAGTGCTTGGGGGAAGTAGCAAAGTTCCTTTTTAAAGTTTCTTTTTTTGTAAAGAGTAAGCATGCTAATAACTTTGTTAAGTCCTATCCTATGTAGCTGTTAGACATGTCATGCTTACAGGCACATAGTACATTCTATGTCTTTGTATTTTAACCAAGATATCTGTGCCGGACATGCTCACAGGCATGTCCCAGCTCTCCATTGCTTTTACCTGTTTAGAAAAGTTGTAAGTTGTTAGCCAATTGGGTTTTACTTTAAATTGTAAGGTCTGGCTTCAGCCAACAGAGATAAAACACAGCAGTAAAGACAACCCCAAATGCATCAGGGATAAATTTGTGTGTTTTCAATTGTTCATTATACTCTCGTGGCACGATGACTAGTGAGGGTACCCTTTCTGCAGTCCAGGAAGTAAAAAATGCATTGCTAAAAAATCCTTTGTCTCAGTGCTAATTTTTCTTTGTAGCACCAAGCATCTATTTCCAACAGCGATCATATTGTACATTCGATGGCTAGACTTGTCCATCCTACAGAGCTGCTACTTTGCATGCTTTGAATCCCATCTCCGCATTTCCCACTCCCCTAATCCCTGGTAACCACCATTTTAGTCTCTATGTATTCGACTTTTGTTTTTAGAATTCATATAAGTGACATGCTGCCATATTTTTCTTTCTGTGTCTGCCTTATTTCACTTAGCATAATGTCCTCCAAGTTCATCCATGTCACGGCAAATGGCAGGGTCTCCTTTCTTAAGGCAGAATAATATTACATTGTGTGTGTGTGTGCGTGTGTGTTTACACATGAGTCTGTCAATGGACACTTAGTTGTTCTGTGTTTGCTTTGTGGATAATGCTTCAATGAACACGAGAGACCATATATCTTTATGAAGTAGTAATTGCATTTTCTTTGAGTGTATACCCAGAAGAGGGATGGTGAAGTCACCTGGTAGGTTTACTTTTTATTTTTTTGGAACCTCTGTACTATTTTCCATAATGGCTGCGCTAATCTACACTCCCACCAACAGTACACAAGGATTCACTTTCTCCACACCCTCACTAACATCTCTCTCTCGTCTTTGTTATAACACTCATCCTAACGTGTGTGAGTTGACAGTGGCTTTGATTTACATTTCTCTGATGGTTAGTGACGTTGAGCACCTTCCCATATATCTCTGGGCCATTTTTTGTCATCATTGGGAAAATGTCTATTTAGGTTCTTTGCCCATTTTTAAAATGGAGTTATTGGTTTTTCTACTATTAAGTTTATGAGTTCTTTGTGGATTTTGGATATTAACTCCTAAGCAGAGATATGGTTTCAATAATTTTTTCCCAAACTGTATTCATCTTTTAATTTTGCTGATTATTTCCCTTGTAGGTAGAAGCTTTTTAATTTGATGTAGTCCCATTTATTTATTTTTGTTTTTGTGGTCTCAGCTTTTGGTGTGATATCCAAAAAAAATATTGCCAAAGTCAATGCCAGGAAGATTTTCCCTTATGCTTTCTTTTAGGCGTTTTATGGTTTCAAGTATTACCATTAGGCCTTTTATCCCTTTTGAGTTTATTTTTTTTTTGTATGGTGTAAGATAAGAGTCCAATTTCATTCTTTTACATGTGGAAATCCCATTTTCCCAGCACCATTCGTTGAAGAGACTATTCTTTTTTTTTTTTTTTTTTTTTTTTTTCAGACAGAGTCTCACTCTGTTGCCAGGCTGGAGTGAGTGCAGTGGTGCAATCTCCACTCACTGCAACCTCCGCCTCCTGGGTTCAAGTGATTCTCCTGCCTCCGCCTCCCAAGTAGCTGGGACTACAGGCAATTGCCACTATGCCCAGTTAATTTTTTTGTATTTTTGTATTTAGAGACGGGGTTCCACCATGTCGGCCAGGATGGTCTTGATCTCTTGATCTCGTGATCCGCCCACCTCGGCCTCCCAAAGTACTGGAATTACAGGCGTGAGCCACCACACCCAGCAAAGAGCCTATTCCTTACTCAATGTAACTTCTTGGTATTCTTACTGAAGATTAGTTGCCTAATGTTTTATTTCTAGACTCTTGTCTTAGTTTATTTTGTGTTGCTCTAACAGAATATCCAAGACTGAATAATTTAAAGAACAGATATTTCTATCTTATAGTTCTGGAGGCTGAGAAGCCTGAGAGCATGTCACTGGCATCAGGCAAAGGCCTTTGCACTGCATCATCTCATGATGGACGGTAGAAAGAGATTTTGATAGGGATTGCGGGTAATCTACAGATCATTTTGGGTAGTATGGACATTTTAACAATTGATAATTCTTCCAATCCATGAGCACAGACTAACTTTCCCTTTATTCGTGTCTTCTTCAGTTTCTTTCATCGATGTTTTATAGTGTTTGGTGTACAGCTCTTTCACCTCCTTGGATAAATTTATTCCTAAGCTTTTTGTTTTGTTTTTGATGCACTGTAAATGGGATGGTTTTCTTGATTTTTCAGCTGAGTCATTATTTGTGTATAGAAATCCTAAACATTCTTGGATGTTGATTTATATTCTACAACTTAACTGAATTCCTTTATTAGTTCTAACAGTTTTTTTGTTTGTTTGTTTGTTTTTTGGTAGAATCTTCGGAGTTTTCTGCATATAGGATCATGTCATCTGCAAATAGAGATGATTGTATTTTTTCCTTTCCGGTTTGGATATCTTTTATTTCTTTTTCTTGTCTAAGTGATTGTGCTAGTATTTTCAGTATGATGATAAATATAAGGGTGAGAGTGGGCATCCTTTTCTTGTACTGAATTTATAGAAAAAGCTTTCAGTTTTTCCCTATTATGACATTATCTATGGGTTTTCCATAGATAGCTTTATTATATTGAGAAGGTTTCCTTCTCTACCTAAACTGTTGAGAGGTTTTTTTGTTTTGTTTTGTTTTGTTTTGTTTTGAGAGAGGGCCTCACTATCTTGTTCAGCCTGCTCTCAAATTCCTGGACTTAACTGATCCTCCTGTCTCAGCCTCCCAAAGTGCTGGGGTTGCAGGCATAAGCCACTGTGCCTGGTCAGCTGTTGAGAGTTACCATGAAAGGATGAACTTTGTCAAATGCTTTTTCTGCATCAATTGAACTATGATTACCATATGATCTGCTGTAATGTCTCCACTTTCCTTTTTTTTTTTTAGATATTTTCCTCTTTCTGTCTGTTAATGTTATGTATCACATTGATTGACTTGCATGTATCAAATCAGCCTTGCATGCCAAGGATATACCCCACTTAGTTATGATATATAACCTTTTTGATGTGTTGTTAAATTCAGTTTAGTATTTTATTAAAGATGTTTGCATCAATGTTCATCGGAGATATTGGCCTAGCTGCTTTCTTACAGTGTCTTCATCTGGTATCTTCATCTTCACTTCGCTTGTAAAGTGTCTTCATCTTCATCTTAGGTACTAAGGTGATGCTTGCCTTATAAAAAGCGTTTGGAAATACTCTCTCTACCTCTACTTTTTGGAAGAATTTAGGAAGTATTGGGATTAATTCTTTGGCTATTTGGTAGAATTGAGCCACGAGGCCATCTGGAACTGGGCTTTTCTTTGTTGAGAGAAATTTTGTTTCTTTATTAATTACCACTTCAATCTCTTTGTTAGCAGTCTGTTCAGGCAATTCCTTCCTGGTTCAATCTTCACAGGTTGTATTTTTCTAGGAATTTATTCATTTTCTGTAGGTTATCCAATTTGTTGGCATATTCAGAACAGTCCCTCGGAATCCTTTTTTATTTTGGAGGCATCTGTTCTAATGGCTCCATTTTCATTTTGGATTTTTTTTTTTTTGGGGTCTTTTTTTCCTGCTTAAGTCTAGCTAAGGGTTTGTCAATTTTGCTTTTTCAAAAAAACTAATCTTAGTTTTATTAATTTTTTCTATGGTTTCTCTATTTTCTGCTCTGATTTTATTTCCTGTCTTTTAACTTTGGGTTTAGTTTGTTCTTTTTCTAGTTCCTAAAGATGTAATATTAGGGTCTCTATTTGGGATTTTTCTTCTTTTTTAAATGTAGTCATTTCTTTATTGCCACAGAGTCCCCTTAGAACTACTTTTACTGCATTCCATAGGTTTTGGTATGTTGTTTTTCCAGTGTTGTTTTGTCTCAAGATATTTTTTAATTTTCGTTTTGATTTCTTCATTGACCCATTGGTTGTTGAGGAGCATGTTAACTTCCATGTGTTTGTGAATTTTCTAAAATTCCTCCTGTTAGTGATCTCTAGTTTCACTCCACTGCAGTTGGAAATACTTGATATGACGGCAATCTTTGTAAATTTCTTAAGACTTGTTTTGTAGCCTAACATATGGTCTATCCTGGACAATGCTCCATGAGTGCTAGACAAGAATGTGTATTCTACTGCGGCTAGATGGAAAGTTCTATATATGTCTGTTGGGTCCATTTAGTCTATAATGCAGTTCAAATCTGGTATTTTAATTTTCTGTCTATCCACTGTTCAAAGTGGGGTATTAAGCCGGCACAGTGGTTCATGCCTGTAATCCCAGACCTTTGGGAGGCTAAGGCGGGTGAATTCACCTGAGGTCAGGAGTTCGAGACGAGTCTGGCCAACATGGTGAAACCCCATCTCTACTAAAAATACAAACATTAGCTGGGTGTGGTGGTGGGCACCTGTAATCCCAGCTTCTCAGGAGGCTGAGGCAGGAGAATTGCTTGCACCTGGGAGGCAGAGGTTACAGTGAGCTGAGATTGCGCATTGCACTCCAGCCTGCGCAACAAGAGCAAAAGTCCATCTCAAAACAAACAAACAAACAAAACAAAGCAAAGTCAGGTTTAAATTCCATTACTATTATTGCACTGCTATCCATTTCTCCCTTCATATCTGTTAATATTTCCTTTGTACATTTAGGTATTTAAGTGCTGTAATGTTGAGTGCATATATATTTACAACTGTTACGTCCTCTTGATGAAATGACCCTTTTATCATTGAATGACCTTTGTCTATTGTGACAGTTTTTGACTTAAGGTCTATTTTATATTACATAAGTACAGCCACTCCATATCTTGAACAGTTCTACTTTCCATCAGCTATCAAGTTTCCCTGCATGGGATACTCTAAGAGCAGAGACTAAATTATACTCTCCAATTAACCCGTGATAGACCTCCAAGAGGCAGGCCACCCATATCACTTTTTTTTTTTGAGACAGTCTTGCTCTGTCACCCAGGCTGGAGTGCAGTGGCGTGATCTCAGCTCACTGCAACCTCCACCTCCCAGGTTCAAGCAGTTCTCCTGCCTCAGCCTCCTGAAGGCATCCACCACCACACGTGGCTGGTTTTTGTATTTTTAGTAGAGACAGGGTTTCACCACGTTGGCCTGGCTGGTCCCGAACTCCTGACCTCAGGTGAGTCACCTGCCTCGGCCTCTCAAAGTGCTGGGATTACAGGCATGAGCCACTGCATCTGGCCTGCACATCACTTTTAAAATCTGGTCAACTTCTGTTTTCCAGCCACTTCATTTCATTCTACCAGGCCAATCTTTAGATACATTCAGCCACATGGTCTCAGCAGGGATATGGGAGGGAGGACATCAAGTGATGCTTGCTGATTGACAATTGCTGGCTGGGCACAGTGGCTCAGGCATGTAATCCCAGCACTTTGGGAGGCTGCGGCGGGCAGGTCATGAGGTCAGGAGTTCGAGACCAGCCTGGCCAACATAGTGAAATCCCATCTCCACTGAAAATATAAATTAGCTGGGCGTGGTGGTGGGCACCTGTAATCCCATCTACTTGGGAGTCTGAGGCAAGAGAATCGCTTGAACTTGGGAGGCAGAGGTTGCAGTGAGCTGAGATTATGCCACTGCACTCCAGACTGGGTGAGAGTGCGAGGCTCTGTCTCATAAAAAAAAGGATGACAATTGCTAATTAATCTTCTATAATTCAGTTTCAAAGGTATCAGTACAACATATACTCCTAAGATATAGAATCTTCATTAATTATTCATGAATCACAAAGGTGCATTACTTTACATCTTTAGTTTCAGTCAGTTTCAGGGTGATAAACTCCCTAAGATTTAATAGGTGCAGTATATAGATGACTGTTTTATTTAGAGACTAATAAGCATTCTGGGATTGGTATGATTTGAGACTTTAGATCCTGCAGGAGCTGGATATAATAGAAACAAGTCCTGGATACTGTGCTCAACATGAACACCAACTTCATCACTTGGGCAAATACTTTCCTCTTACTAGTCACCTCATCTGCAAATGATATTTTATTGCACTAATTACTTAGTATTTCCTCATTACAATATTTAAAACATCTCTCCAGGATCAAGATAGAAAAAAGAATAAAACCAAAACAAAAAAATATAACTGGTTACTTCTGCTGCTTATTGAAGTTGAAAAGCCTCAGAATCAGACAGTAAGAGTAAGAAAGTGACTCACTCACTGCACACAGAGGGCAGCCACCCCCACCCCTTCCCAGCCAAGGTAGGTAGGGATCGAAGAGATTAAGAGAGCAGGGTGTCCTGTAACCCTCCTGATCAGAGACAAGATAACTGCAGATTCTCTGGGCAGAAGATGTAACTTCTATCCAGCAAGTTTAATCTAAATTCATAGTTCTTAAATTTCTTGGTCTTAGGATATCTTTACACTTAAAAAAAAATTGAGGACTCCAAAAACTTGTTTGTGGAGTTGATATTCATAGCTATGAATATCTGCTGTATTGGTAATTTAAACTGAGAATGTTTAAAAATACTTAACTACAGCCAGGTATGGTGGCTCACGCCTGTCACCTAGCACTTCGGAAGGCCAAGGTGGGCAGATCACGAGGTCAAGAGATTGAGACCATCCTGGCCAACATGGTGAAACCCTGGCTCTACCAAAATTACAAAAATTAGCTGGATGTGGTGGCACACACCTTGTAGTCCCAGCTACTTGGGAGGCTGAGGCAAGAGAATCACTTGAACCCAGGAGGTGGAGGTTGCAGTGAGCCGAGATCACACCACCGTACTCCAGCCTGGCAACATCACGAGACTCTGTCTCAAACAAAAAAAATTAGCTACCAATTCATTTAAAAAATAATAATAATAAGCATTTATTAGGACCAGGAAAAGCAGTTTTTCCGTAAAGGATCAGACAGTAAATATTTTAGGTTTTGCAAACTACATGGTCCCCATTGCAACTCTACTGTTGTAAATGCAGCCATAGATAATACATAAATGAGTACGGGCATGGGACAGTTTGCTTAAAAAACCAGCCTCAAAAGGATTAAGCTGATCTGTAAGTAAATTAACTATGAATAAAGTCTAAAATAATTTAAAGGAGGAAAACAAGGGCCAGCAATGTAGCATTCAAAATGTGTACCATCCTTTCTGGGTACTAGACTGCAAAGAACTACAAAATGACCAAGAACCAGGAGAAAAATCAGTAAATAGAAACAGACCAAGAAATGACAGATCATGGTTCTGGCAGATAAAGATGTTAAAAAATCCATTATAAACTGCTGTACTTGCTTAAGGATGTAAAGGAAAATGTGAACATAATGAGGAGAGAAATGATGTAAAAACAGAACAAAGTGGAACTGCTAAAGAAGAAAATGCAGCATCTGAAATGAAAACTTCACTGGAACGGATTAATGACAAATTAGACATGGCAGAAAAAAAATCAGTATACTTAAAAAACTTCAAAATTTATACACACACAAAAAAAATAACAGAACCTCAGTGACCTATGGAATGTCAAGCAGTGTAAAACACATGCCTACCACAACCCAACTATATAATACCTATAAAAACTCACTTTATATAGATACAGTGAGGTTAAAAGGATGAAAGAAAAATAATCATGCAAACACTGTAACTGGAGTAACAACATTAATGTCAGAAAAAGTAGGTTTCAGGGCAAATAATGTTGCCAAATACAAAGAAGGGCATTTCCTAATGACAAATGGGTCAAGTCATCAAGACACAATAATCCTAAATGTGCAATAATAAAGCTTCTAAACAGATGAAGCAAAACTGACAGAGGCTGGGCATGGTTGCTCATCCCTGTAATCCCAGCACTATGGGAGGCCAAGATGAGAGGATCACTTGAGCCCAGAAGTTCGACACCAGCCTAGGCAACACGGTCAGACCCCATCTCTAAAAAAATTTTTTAAATAGCCAGGATTGTTGGTGCACACCTGTGGTCCCAGCTACTCAGGAGGCTAAGGTGGGAAAATTACTTGAGCTCAGGAAGTTGAGGCTGCAGTGAGCCGTCTATGCCACTGCACTCCAGCCCAGGGGTACAAAGGAAGATTCTATCTCAAAAAANAAAAAAAAAAAAAAAAAAAAAAAAAAAAAAAAAAAAAAAAAAAAAAAAAAAAAAAAAAAAAAACAGAAAAAACCTGACAACTGAGACATGCAAACCCACAATTATAGTTGGTAATTTCAACATACCCCTCTCAGTAATTTGTAGAATAAGCGGAGAATAAAAGCAATTAAGAATATGAAAGAGAAACTCTATTGATCAATTTGACCTACTTGGTATTCATAGAACATTATAGCCTTCGGAATACACACTGTTTTCAAGTGAATGACATTCACCTGGTCAAGCATGGTAACTCAGTGCCTGTAATCTCAACACTTGGGAAGTCTAGGGGAGAGAGACTGCTTGAGCCCAGAAGTTTGAGACCAGTTCGGGCAACATAGTGAGACTGTTTCTACAAAAAATAAAAAATTAGCTGAGTGTGGTGGTGCACACCTGTGATCTCACATTCAGCAAGACAGACCATCTGCAGGCCCATAAAACAAGTTTCAATAAATTTAAAAGGACTGAAATAATCCAGGGTACGTTCTTAAACCACAGTGGAATTGGAAACCAATTACCAAAAAAAAAACAAAAAAAACAAAAAAAAACTCAGTGTTAGCAGTAGAAATAGAATGCGAGCCACATATGTAATTTAAATTTTTCTACTAGCCACAAAAGTAAAAAGAAACAGGTGAACTTAATTTCAATAATATATTTTATTTAACCCAACATATCCAGAATACAGCTGACACTTAAACAATGCGGGGGGTTAGAGGCACTGGACCCCCATGCAGTCAAAATCTGAGTATAACTTTTGACTACTCTAAAACTTAATTAATATCCTACTGTTGGCCGGAAGTCTTACGAATACATAAACACTAGGTTAACACAAATTTTGTCTCTCTATGTTGTTCAGGCTGGCCTCAAACTCCTGGCCTCAAGCAATTCTCTCACTACAGCCTCCCAAAGAGCTTAGAATACAGGCATGAGCCACCACACCTGGCCAGAAAATGTTATTTTAAAAATCGTTAAAGAAGACAAAATATATTTAGAATTAGTTAAGTGAAGTGGATCACTATTAAGGTCTTCATCTGCATCATCTTCACACTGAGTGGGTTGAGGAGGAGATGGAGGAGGAGGGACTGGTCTTGCTGTATTAGGGGTGGCAGAGGGAAAAGAAAATCCTTGTGTAATTAAACTTACGCAGTTCAAACCCATGTTGTTCAAGGGTCTACCATACTCACATTTTGACATGTAAGCAACATAAAAAATTGAGCTATATTACAGTTACTTTCATATTGTCTTCAAAATCCAGTATTTTACACTTAATAGCACACCTCAAATTTTGCAATAGCCATGTTTCGGGCATTCAACAGCCACACGTGGCTAGTGGCCCCCATACAGGACAGCACAGCTCTACACAGTAGGTTAACAAGTCTGTTATAACTGCTAATTTTAATATGCATATACTAAGTTATTGTCTTTTTTTTTCAAAGAAAAAAATCTTGAGACAGAACAAAGCTTTTGAAATATTTAAGCCTACCTTTAAGATTGTAACCTATTATTAATCATTGAGATTACTAACCTGTCGTCCATGTTATGGTGAATGACAGCATGCATGACAAAGTCCCCACAAAGTTACAGCAGAGCTGAAAATTCGTATCACCTAGTGACATCATAGCTGTCATAAAGTGTAACATACTTTACTTTTTAATGAATTTAGTGTAGCCTAAGTGCACAGTGTTTGTAAGTCTACAGTAGTGTAACGTCCTAGCCCTCACAATCACTCACCACTCATTCTCTGACACCCAAAGCAACTTCCAGTCCTGCAAGCTCCATTCATGTTAAGTGCCCTATACAGGTGCACCATTTTATCTTTTACACCATATTTTTACTCTGCATTTTCTATGTTTGGTATACAAATAATTATCATATTACACTTATCTATAGTATTCAGTCATGTGGTGTACAGGTTTGTGGCCTAGGTGTGTGGCAGGCTATATCATCTAGGTTTGTGTAAGTACTCTAAGATGCTCACACAATGACAGAATCACCTACCAACACATTTCTCAAAAGGTATCCTCCCCATCAAGTGATGAGTAACTGTACTGTTTGTTCTGATCTGATAACAGTGCTGCTAATGAGCTGGTGGTATACACAGCCTGGATACAGAGGACAAAGGAGTGATTTCGCCTCCTGGGCAAGGTGGAGTGAGATCATGAGAGATTTCATCACACTACTCAAAACTGTGTGTCATTTAAAAAGCACGAATTACTTCTTTCTGGAATTTTCAATTTAGTATTTTTGGGTCATGGTGAAACCTGCGATTATAAATCTCAGAAAGTGAAACGTCAAGGGGGGACTACTGTAGTATTGCCTGAACTCCCCTCCTTGGCCTTATCTCTGACAGCAAAGGTGCAAAGGAGGAGACCCAAAGAAATAATGTAGGACTGAAGGAAGGATGGGGAACTAAGGAAACACTTTCAACAAATAATCCAAGCCCAAGAGGCCAGGCAGAGGTGAAAAACTTGGAACCAAACTCAAAGACTGGTCACCAGGGAACACCAGATGAAATAAACAGCCTTAAATAATGAAATAGGATGCATACCCTGGAGAGCCCTCAAAGACATATCTAGGCCATCCCCTGACCACAATGTAAAGGAGCTGCTAACGGAATTAAAATTGGTTCAAACCACTGCTTCATTCTTTACTCAGAAGTCCAGAAAACTACAGGCTTCAGTGTGATTTTGAAAAACAACGGTTATTGTGCCAGCTCCAGGTTCACCCTTTGCCCAGCTTTGAGGTACAGGAGTTGTAACCTAGACATGTTTCCGCTTTGCCAGTAGATACAATATCACAGCCACTGAGGGACACAAGTGGAAGGGGTTTCATTTCTCCTGATTCTGGGCTTTTCCTTCTTACTCCTACTATGTCACTGTCAGGATGCAGCTTCCTTGCCACAAGGGGCACTTCTCTCTGCCGGGGAGGTGTGGGAGACCCAGTGGTGCAAGTGCTCTGGAGTTTTGCTAGTGCCCCAGAGGCAGCTTTCCTCCAAGTATCACCAGCAGTCCCAGCAAGTGACTTCCTAGTGAGGTTCCCTGGCCTCCTGCCTGCCACCCCAGACTGTGGCACCTCAGCAAACTTCTCCAACCACACTCTCTTCGGTGAAAGGTGAATCTCAGCCTTCAAGGAGGTGGATAGGGCTCTTTCAAGTCCTTCAGTTACTCTGTCTATAGGTAGCAGCTGCTCCCTACATCTGCCATTCCTGTCTTATTTAGAGATGTCTTTGTCCCTCTTAGTAGTTAATTCCCTACTACTAGTCAGTAATCTTCATACTGAGTCTTCCTTGTTCAAATTACCGGTTTGCTTTCTTTCTCCTGAACAGATTCTAAACCCTGAATGATACCATAATTGGTAAGATTAAAAGACAATGTATATTTTCTAAATCACTAAGATAATTAAAACCAAGAAATTACAGTCCATTTTAGGGACATCAGTGAGAAAGTATAAGATGTGATCACAGACGACTAAAGTCATTAATTAGCATAAAAAATGAAACAGACCCAATAAAAAGGCAAAGGCTCTCCAAATGGTTTCAAATACAAAATCCAACAAGATACACTGTTTGAGACAACTAAAAATTATATATGAAAGTTGAAAATAAAAGGACAATTTATCATGCAAATGTAAGCAAAGAAAGAAGAGAAATTCTAATAACAAAGAAAGTAAAATTCCGGGCAAAAAGCATAAACACAACAAAAAGGATAGCTTTAGGCCATGAAGTATCCCTTATGAATTGTATGTAACAGACACAAGTATTTATATACTAAATAACAGTATCAAAATACACAAAGCAAAAGCTCTAGAGAAACATGAAATTGAGGGAAATAACTATGAGACTTTAAGAAAACACTATTATTCTTATAACAACAATAAGAACATTAAATTGGAATAATTGGTTGAATACGCATCTACCCCTGTCCTAAACAAACTAAATAAATCTTCATTTATAACATTCATAGAACACTTCTTAAAGCTGCCTGGCCCCCAAATCTCAATAAACAGGAACAACATAAGCCACGTTTTTTCTCTCCACAAGGTAAAAATCCTACAACTAGCAAAAAAAAAAAAATTTAAGCCAACTATATGGAAATTTTGAAAGAATTATTGAACCAGGTATTTAAAAGACAATGATAAAATACTTAGAAAGCAAGACTACTACATATCAAAATGGCTGGGATGTAAACATACTTGAACTTAAGAGTTCAAAAGCCTTCAACATATTTATTTGTACACAAGCAAAAAATAAACATCAGCCTCAAAAAGTTGGTCAAAAAAAATCTACAGAAAGCAAAATAAGTCTAATTGAGAAATTAACATATTTTAAAACAAAATCACAATCGATATGCAAATCAAAACACTAGTTTCCTGAACAGAAAATGTGTATCCTTAACAAGTCAAGTAAAAAGTGAAAGAATTAAGAGAAGGTATATTTCTTAGAACTTAGAAATGGCAAAGTTAATAGAAAAGAGATTGCTATTAGAATTCTCTGCTAAAAACAGATGTTTAAATTTCAACAAAATAAAAATATTTCTTAAAACGTATACATTACTTAAATTTACTAATAAACATAAAAGGAAAAATATATTTTAAAACAAATTTTTTAAATTTAAAGTTGCTTAAATTTAAAAATAGATAACATAATAGTCACAAAAGAAACTGACAGTTAGGCCGGGCGCGGTGGCTCAAGCCTGTAATCCCAGCACTTTGGGAGGCCAAGGCGGGTGGATCACGAGGTCAAGAGATCGAGACCATCCTGGTCAACATGGTGAAACCCCGTCTCTACT
>NW_016107512.1:3168420-3175569 GCF_001604975.1 Cebus imitator | reverse complement strand
CTGGAGTATGTATGCATATAGATATAACTTTAAAGAGCAAAAAAAAAAAAAAAAAAAAAAAAAACACCCACACAAAATAGCCCAAAAGACCAATCTCATTCATGCAAAAAAAAACGCAAATTTCCTAAATAAAAGATTAGTAAATCAAATTCAAATGCATTTCTAGGGAGGATGCATGGTTGGCTAACATTAAGTCTGCAATCATTGTAGTGTGGTTTCTCTTTGATGTCGTTTATTAGACAGCATTATGTCTACAATATTTCAAAAAGGACTATCCCTTGAGAGGGTTTCTTTCAGCTTTTGTCACATTTTATTTCTGTCCCAAAGTTACTCAGACTTTAACATGCTTAACACAAGTTTCAACAATACCTTAATGAATGCCTGTGAGAGACCAACACCAAAGTCAATGTTGTTTTTATTATTATTATTTTTTAATAGACAGGGTCTATGTTACCCAGGCTAGTCTTGAACTCCTAAGCTAAAAGGATCCTCCCACCTCGGCCTCCCAAAGTACTAGGATTACAGGCATGAGCCACCACTCCTGGCCTCAATATGAATGTTAAAATCATCACCAAAATGGCTGAGTGGTGCTGGTAAAGAATCCTGGGCTTTACAGGATACTAACAAAGGGTAACTGTGTCTGTTCACCATTTCAAGTGGCACTGCTACGCTGCAAATGCATATGCAGTTTACAATGCACTGAGACTGCCAGTTTTGAAATTTTGTATTTCTTGTTTTTTTAGGCTATAAGTATGCGCATTACTTCCAATTTTGAGACAAAAGTAGCCTTTATTAATAAATTTTAAATCCATATAATTCAAGTCTACAAAAAATGCAAATAAACTGTAAAACCTTTTAAATTTCTTTAAAAAATTAATCTACCTGATTCCAGGACTGCAAAGATGATTTAATGTGGGAAAATCTATTAATATACCTCATCAAAACATCAAATGAGAAAAATTATATGAATGTTTTAATAGATGTCCAAATGGCATGGTTTTGAAAGTTCCAGAGGCATTTCTAATTCAAACTCTTTAACAACTAAGAGAGACACTATCTTTCAGATAAAGACTAACTCCCAACAGCAAACTTAAAAGTAAAAACTATGAACATTCCCATTAAAATGAGAAAAAAACAAAAATATCTAACATCATTATTATTTAACATTGTCCTAAACATTTCAGCTAACAAAACATGCAATAAAAAGGAAATAAAACTATCAGAAGAAACATTATCATTATTCACAGATGATACGTAAGTATTTCCTAGGAAACCCAGAACTCAATGAAAAAAGCATCTGAATTAAGTGACTGTATACGAGGAAAATATCAATCTATGGTCTGATAAGACTACTAAGTATATACCTATCATGTCTCTCCACATAATTCCCCTACTATTACCTGGACCCTAGTTAGAGTCACTATTATTTTTTGCCTGGATTACTGCATCAGGCTCCTAAATGGACTGGCTTCCGTATCTCCAGCCTGGTGAGATGTCACACAGTAAAGAGACAGTGATGTTTCTAAAACCAAATCTGATGTCATTCCTTTGCTTAGATCTTCTCATAGATTCTTGCCATATTTAAAGATCCAAATTCCTTATTATAGCCTTATTTATGTGGCTGTGTACAACCAGGCCTTATACACAGAAAAGCCACATTGTCCTTTTTGTTCCTCAGACACACAAAAGAGGCTTTATGCTTGCTATTCACTCTGCCTGGGATGTTCTTTCCTTGAATCTCACAAGGATGGCCCCTTCTAAAATGTCAATCACATGTTATCTTAAATGTTACTTCTTTAAGAGGTCTCTTTGGCTGTGCGGCTTATAGTGACACGGTACGGTATAGAGTGGTGGTATTGCGGTGAGCATAGCTGTCTTCCAAGAGGTCTCTTTGATCATCCAATCTAAATTAGCCATTCATTCACTATCTCATAATCACTCTACTTTAATTTCCTCCATAGAATCTAAAACTCATGATCTGATACTTTCCCTGTACATATTTAGTATCTCCTCCCCACTAATGTCACCTCCATGAGAGCACAAACTCTTAGTAATTGCTTATCTCCAACATTTAAGTAAGTGTCTGACACATAGGATTTTAATTGTCTGTCATTCTCAAAAAACTATAAGCTCTACTAAACAGGAACTAGGCCTATTTTATTCTTTGCTGTCGATCGAAGACTCTGGCACAAGGTATACATTCAATATCTGATGGATGGATGGACGGATGGATGGATGGATGGATGGATCCCTCCCTTCCCTTCCTACATTCCCTAGTATTCTAAGACGGGGCAAATGTTTTTGGTGATCTCAACACATTGCTGGCCTATAATGAGCTTGTAGTCAACTAACAGCGTACACTAAATCAATTTATATGAATTATTATAAAATGAAATCTCTCCACCTCTATCCATTTACCAAATTCTACACTGATGTAATTGACTTCTTACACTAAACATAGAGCTTTAAGTCTGATGGCCTTGTTGAAATTAACTTTTAAAGTGCCTTTGTCAAAAAATACTTACAAGAAAATAATAGGGCAAGAAAAGTTAAATATTTTAAGCCCTGACCCATAAATTATGTAAGCAGCTGGCACGGAAGAGACCTTCTTTAAAGTGATATTTAAAAAAAAATTTTTGAGGTACTAAAAAGTTAATTTATCTTGTCAGTGTATACAGAAATGACCATTCTTTGCTGAAACTAACAAAGCCACAAAGAACTGCCTCTTAAGTGTTTAAGATACTGGATCACCATTTTGATTACCCAAGAGTTACTCATTAAATATGACACAGAGTACAGAGCTGCTGGTTTGCGGGCACTCTTAAGTATCTAATTACTTCAAACAAAAGGCTACATTCTCAATTTTTTATATTTTGTTTTTATTCAAGTTACTCATAGGCAGCACTTTAAAATTAGGCTTTTTAAATTAAAGGCCAAAACTAAAAAAGTTTGCAAATATGACATTGCTAAAAGAATGATAGCCTTAATAATTTAAACCCCAAAATGTCCGTCCTGTGGAGTTAGGGTCTTTATACACAGAATGTGTAAGATCGATATCATTTAAAATAAACAAGTGAAAAACCACAGATGGTGGGTTAATTTGTCAATGAAGATAAACATCAGTTTCAGCCTTCTAGAGTATGAAAACCGGCAATTAATTCGTTCTGTGGCAGAATAATAAACTGTACTTCAGAATTTTGACTTTAATGTCTCTTTCTCCAGCAGCAGATCAGCATATCTATGCTGAAGTTCCTTTTCTCTTTCTTGTTGTCGCTGAACATCTTCTTTCAGACACTTAAAGAAACAAAAACATTAATTATTTTAGATGTAACTATACTGAAAAAAACCTACAGTACTCTACCACCTTAAAAACCAGTTGAGTTAAATCATGATTCTTAAGAGGTAAATATTTCTCAAAGAGAAACAAACATATCCAATACTTTTGCTATAAAAGCAGTACTACAGCCATTCTTTGATTTGGTCATATGCTTGCCATCTTGTAAAATCCTGCTGCTACTTCAAATAAACAAACCACTACCGTCCTATCAATACCCACAAATGAACTTCGAGAAGCCCTGACTGCCCTTTAGCTGGACAGGAGCTATTATGCCCATTTGGTAGATAACTGAATCCAAACCTGGTCAAAGAAATGTGATGGTTTGGAAGGACTAGCTCTGTTCCCAGCAACCTAAGTTACAAAACAAAAAGATACTGGTTTAGTTTTCCCTCAAAGAACTACATGAATGGGTTACAATTAAGTTTCAAGGGGACAAATTACAAGAGCTAAGTATTCCATTTCACAATGTATCTATACACAAAACAGAAGATGAGTAAGGGAAGGCCTTTGCATCTACAACTTGCCTGGTCTATCCATCTATACAGAGGCAATTCTAGATTAGAAAGTCAAATACTTTAAGCTCTCATTATTAAAAGCCTGACAGTACCAACTTCAGAGACAGCCAGCATAGAAGTAAAAACAGGACAGCTCTGATAATTCTTTGCAGCACTCTTTAAGCAACACTTCAATATATCACATTACCTCTAGCCTCCGGGGAATAGCAGAATCTTCATGTTTCTTGAGTTCTTCAAAAGTGCGTAACTCCAAGTGAGCCTGTTCAATTTGGTCCCATAAGTCATTCAACTGTTTCATGAGCCCCATAGCACGAGACTGGTAACCCCCAAGCAAAATTTTCATCTTCTTTTCCATCTTTGCAGCTCTCTTGGCTTCTGTCGTCATGTGACCCCTGTTTATCTGGAGAGCAGGGGAAGATCTCAGCATACATGAGAAAAGCAGGCTATTAAATAACAGGGCTAAAAAGGTACCATTTGTTCATGTATGTGCCTCAAAGCAAAAATATACTAGAACTCTTTATAGCTCAACTACTGTAACGCAATATCAAGCTTAAGAAGGATTTATCTTGCACCTAAAGGGTTTTATAGGTGAGTCCCAAATAATCTATAATCTATTTATAATAATTTGACCCATGATTGAAGCACAAAGCGGGCTTGAATGTCATAGTATGGGAAAAACTAATGTCTACTTTCTGAAAATGACTTCTGCTATCATTCAACATTACTTATTTTGGGACTAGCTGCAAGCCATCCTCATCATCTGTATCTCAAAAATGTACTTCTGGGAGTCTGTTCACACATCAAGCACTCCAACTTTTACAGTTTCCACCCAAGGGCCTGCATCCTACATCTTCTGGCTCTGGGAGCTGAGGGATCTAGTGCCAAGTCTTCCTAGATCACTAGATCCCTAGAACAAAGAGATGCTTTTAATCAGGCATGCAAGTACTTTCAGGGACTACAACCTTTGGGGGCAGTGCAAACAAGGGGCTGAAAATGTGAAGCTCCACATTTCTCCCTGGAAGGAGCTGATGGCACAGTCTTGCAGTGGATACTCGACAGCCTGGCTTTGAACTTGCATTGGGGAGTTAAAGGCACAGTGCAAAAGCAGCCTAAGCAGCAGCTCGACACTTTCTGAGCCTTTTTCCCTGGCTTGCCCCAGCAGTAACTCTAGGCCTACCAATTCCTCCTAGAAGGAGTTTGTCCCCACATCAAATGCCTCAATTTTCAAAGCACCCATCCAAATGATTATATCCTAAATCTCCTAGATCTGGTAATGGGAGAGACTAGACATATGCAAGTCTCTGTAAATTAAAAAATAAGGAGGTGGTTTTAAATAGGTGTACAAATGCTTTCTAGGGCTACACTCCCCGGGAGCAGTGAAGAAAAGAATCTGGAACATGCAGCTCTCATTTTCTCTCCAAAAAGGGTTTATAACTGCATACTCTTCCAGTAGTTACTTGACAGTCTGGCCTCTAACTTCCATCAGAGAGCTAATGTGGGAGACAAACAGTAGCCCACAGGCGGCCTGCGCAGGAACCTGTCATATCCTGATCCTTTCCTCCAGCACATCCCACTAATGATTTCAAGCCTACTCTTTCTTCCTAAAAGAAGTTTGTCCACAGACTGAGTGCCACACTTTTATAGCGACACACACACAAGGGACTGTACCCTTCACAACCTAAGCTATGGGAAGTGGCAGGGTTTTGCATTCTGGAATCTCCCTAAACCACAGAAAACAAACAGGTAGACACAGAACGAGACCACTTCCAGCCAGTATCTCCCCAGGATCATAGAGTGCAGCCACAAGCCAAGCATGGGCATTTGCCATAGAGACGGCTTACTGTAGAGAGGGTGGAAGAGTCAGGCACTTGACTTCAACATGAGGACAGAAGGAACTGGGACACATGCCGTACCTCAACCTTCCCAGCTACATCTAAGCATCTGGCTTCTACCTTACTAATCACAGGGTACTGACAGAATATGGCAACAAAAATAGAGACAGCAGTCTGAACAAATACAAAGATTTAAAAGGTATCTTAAAATCTCTACCTAGATGGATTGGTGAGATCCTTCTGCTACGTAAGGCCAGTCTGAGAAGACTAAGAGAGGCAGTTATCCCATGTAATGCACAGAAACCAACATAGAGAGAGTCGAGATCAATGAAGACACAAATATTTATTTAAAAAAAAAAAAAAAAGAACAAAATAAATCAGTAGAAACCAACCCAAATGAACTGGAGATGTATGATTCACCACCTAACAGGAAATTCCAAATAATGGTCACAAAGATGCTCACCCAGGTCAAGAAAGCAATGCAAGAACAAACTAAGAACTTCCATAAAGAGACAGAAAGTATTAAAAGTACCAGTGAGAAAACATCAATCTGAAAAATACTAAAACTAAACTGAACAACTCAATACAGGGGGTTTGACAGCAGACTAGATCAAGCAGATGAAAGAATCAGTAAATTAAAAGACAGGTCACTGGAAATCATCTAATCTCAGGAGCAAAAAGAAAAAATAATGAAAGAGAGTAAAGATAACGTAAAAGACTTATGGGACACCATCATGGAGAACAACTTATGCATTATCAGGACAAGAAGGAGAAAACAAGTAACATATTCAAAGAAATAATGGCAGAAAACTTCCCAAGCCTGGGGAAGGAAATGAAAAGCCAGATCCAGGAAGCCGAAAAGAAACCAAATAAGATCAATTCAAAGAGACCCACCAAGACACATGACAATTAAAATGTCAAAAACTAACGGCAGAGTGTTGAAAACTGCAAGGAAAAACCATACCACCATATATAAAGGAACCTCCATAAGACTACCAGAAAATTTCTCAGCAGAAACTTTTCAGGCCAGAGGGGAGTGGGATGATACATTTAAAACTCAAAGGAAAGAAAAAGAAGAGCTGGGCACGGTGGCTCACACCTGTAATCCCAGCACTTTGGGAGGCTGAGGCGGGCAGATCAGGAGGTCAGGAGTTCAAGATCAGCCTGACCAACATGGTGAAACCCTATCTCTTACTAAAATACAAAAAAAATTAGCCAGACGTGGCACACACCTGTAATCCCAGCTACTCAGGAGGCTGAGGCAGGAGAATCGCTTGTACCTGGGAGGCGGAGGCTGCAGTGAGCTGAGATCATGCCACTGCACTCTAGCGTGGGCAACAGAATGAGACGCCATCTCAAAAAAAAGAAAGAAAAAGAAAAGCAGAAGAGGGGAGGGGAGGGGAAGGGAGAAGAGAAAGAAGAGAAGAGAAGGAAGAGAAGAGAGAGGAGGGGAGGGGAGGGGAGA
>NW_016107512.1:3120318-3168295 GCF_001604975.1 Cebus imitator | reverse complement strand
GGAGAGGAGAGGAGAGGAGAGGAGAGGAGAGAAGAGAAGAGAAGAGAAGAGAAGAGAAGAGAAGAGAAGAGAAAGAAGAGAAGAGAAGCAAAAGAACAAAAGAAAAAAAAAGGAAGAGAAACTGCCAACCAAGAATACTATATCCAGCAATCCCATATTTCAAAACCAATGGATGATAAGGACTTTCTCAGGCAATCAGAAGCTGACTTTATTACCACTAAACCTGCCTCATAGGAAATGCTAAAAGGAGTTCTTAAGCTGAAGGAAGACAATACTAATTAGTAAATGAAAATATATTAAAGTATAAAACTCACTGGTAAAGCTATATACATTGTCATATCCAAAACATTCTAATACTCTAATGGAAGTGAGTAAATCAATTATATCTCTAATGTAAAGGTTAGAAGGCAAAACTATTAACAAGTAAAGTACAACAATTTGTTAAGGGAATAAAAATTACATAAAAATTTTAAGTATAACATCAGAAACATATGGGAGAAAGGGGTGTAAAGTGTATAGTTTGTGTATGCAATCAAAATTAAGTTATCAACTTAAAATACCCTGTTATATAAACTGTTTTATGTAAGCCTCAAGCTAACCACAAAGCAAAAGTCTATAACAGACACACAAGAGATAAGAAGATAAAATCCAAAGCATACCACTACAGAAAGCCATTAAGCGCCACCTCAACCCCCCCCACACACACAAAGTACAAGCAAGAGAAGAAGAATAGAAAAAAAATCTATAAACAGAAAACAATTTACACTAGTTAAGTCCTCACCTATCAATAATTACTCTGTAAATGGATTACATCCCCAATCAAAAGGTATAGAGTGACTATTAATAAAAAGAACAAGACCTTTTCAATCAATAAAAAGAACAAGACCTGCCAAAGTGCTGAGATTACAGGTGTGAGCCACCATGCCCTAGCCTGGATAAGGGGCCAATACCCAAAATACACCAAAAAAAAAAAAAAAAAAAAAAAAAAAAAAAAAAAAAAAAAAAAAAAAAAAAAAAAACCCTCAAACTGCTCAATAAAAACCAAATAACCCTATTTTTAAAATGGGCAAAGACCTGAATAGACATTTCTCAAAAGAAGACATACAAGTGGTCAACAGATACATGAAAAAAATGCTTAACATCTCTTATCACAGAAACGCAAATCAAAACCACAAAGAGGTATTACCTCACACCTGTTAGACTGGTTATTATTTTTAAAAATGAAAAATAGTATGTGTTGGCAAGGGATGTGGAGAAAAAGGAACCCCTGTTCACTGTTGGTGGTACTGTAAGTTAGAACAGCCATTTTGGAAAACAGTATGGAGGTTCCTCAAAAAACTAAAAACAGAATTATCATTCAATCCGGCCATTCCACTTCTGGGTATACCTATTCAAAGGAATTGAAATCAGTATGTCAAAGTGATGTCCACACTTTCATGTTCATTACACCATTATCCACAACAGCCAAGATAGGGATTTTTAAAATATGGCATACACATACAATGGAATACTATTCAGTCTTTAAAAACAGGAAATCCTGTCATTTGCAACAACAGATGGACATAGAGGACATTCTGCTAACTACAATGAGCCAGGCACAGAAAGCCAAATACTATATGATGTAGCTTGTATGTGGAATCTAAGAATGTTAATCTCATAGAAGTAGGCAGTACAATGGTGGCTACCAGAGGATAGTGGGGTAAGTGGTAGACAGGGAAAGGGGAGATGTTGGTGAAAGGTATAAAGTTTCTGTTAGACAGAAAAAAAAAGAGGTTCTGGTGGTCTATTACACAGCATGGTAATCACAGAATAACGTTTATTTCAAAACAGCCAGAAGAAGGAATTTTAGGCCAGGCATGGTGACTCACACATGTAATCCCAACACTTTGGGAGGCTGAGATGGGTGGATCACTTGAAATTAGGAATTCACAACCAGCCTTGCCAAATGGTGAAACTCCATCTCTACTAAAAATATAAAAATTAGCCAGGCAAGGTGGCATGTGCCTGTAGTCCCATCTACTCTGGAGGCTGAGGTGGCAGAATCGCTTGAACCCAGAAGGCAGAGGTTCTAGTGAACCTAGATCACACAACTGCACTCCAGCCTGGGAAACGGAGCAAGCCTCTGTCTCAAGGGGGAAAAAAAAAATGGATTTTAAATGCTCTCTCCACAAAGAAATGGTGCGTATTTGAGGTGATGTTATGTTATGTTAATTATGTTAATTAGCTGATTTAATTATTTCACATCTGTGTATGGAAAAAAAATCACATTTTACTCCATAAATATATCCAATTATTATTTGTCAATTAAAATAGAACTTTAAAAAAATATGGCCAGGTGCAGTGGATCACGCCTGTAATCCCAGCACTTTGGGAGGCCAAGGCAGGTGGATAACCTGAGGTCAGGAGTTCAAGACCAGCCTGGCTAACATGGCAAAACCCCATCTCTACTAAAAATACAAAATTTAGCCAGGTATAGTGGTGCACACCTGTAGTCCCAGCTACTTGGGAGGCTGAGACAGGAGAGTCACTTAAGCCCAGGAGGCAGAGGTTGTAGTGAGCCAAGATCAGACCACTGCACTCCAGCCTGAGCAAAAGAGCAAGACTCAGTTTCCAAAAAAAAAGTATTATACATCTTCTGTATTATACATATGATACACTTTTAATAGCTAGAATATACCATAGTTATAATCAAAACATAACTCCCTGAAACTACAAAATGAGTATATTTTTACAATGTTATAATCCTAAATTTGGCATAAAACTCAGAGAGCACAAATATAAACATTACATAAAGCAACAAAATATTTTTTAAATTTTGAAGACTTAAAACATACTATAAAGTCAAGACAATTTCCCTATTGAATATGTATGCTGAGTATAGGCAGGCTGCCTTCTCTGATTATTCTAAAATTATAGGAAAATAATTTTAAAATGTATAAACTCAAAAACAGGAGAGGGACAATTAACAGAAGATTTAAACAAAACTCTGGATACAGCAGGGGCAATAAACTGATACAGTAGGGCAGACAAAGTCTGAGCTTAGAGAGTCAAACAAGAGGCAGAGCAGTTATGAAATGCAGAATTCCGTTGGCATCATATTGTATCTATGTATATATTCTAACACCAGTGGTTCCCAACCTTTTTGGCACCACGGACTGGTTTCATGGAAGACCATTTTTCCAAGGACCAGGGTGTGGAGGAGGGGTGGTTTTCAGATGATTCAAGTGCATTACATTTATTGTGCACCTTATTTCTACTATTATTACAATGTAATACATAATAATTATATAGCCTGCCATAATGCAGAATCAGTGGGAACCCTGAGCTTTTTTTCCTGCAACTAGACAGTCCCATCTGGGGGTGAAGTGAGACAGTGACAGATCATCAGGCATTAGATTCTCGTAAGGGGCATGCAACCTAGATCCCTCACCTATGCAGTTTGCAACAGGGTTCATGCTCCTATGAGAATCTAATGCCACTGCTAATCTGACAGGAGGTGGAGCTCAGGCAGCAGTACAAGTGATGGGGAGTACTGTAAATACAGACGAAGCTTCACTGGCCTGCCTGTGCCTCACTTCCTACTGTGCAGCCTGATTCCTAACACGTCACAGACTGGTACCCGTCCACGGCTGGGGATCAGGGATCCTGTCCTACATCCCCATGATATAATCACTTCACATTTTAAAATGATCTGCAAATGCTTGTGCAACATAACGACACTTACACTTGTGAGGTCAAAGCCTTAGGAATAATTAGTAAATCTGTATTAATTTTCTTTATGTCTGTCTATTCCCTGCTTCCTCCCTTCTCCCCCACAACTTTTCCTGTCTCTCTCTCCATTCTTCTCTCTCAAACTAATTCCATCAAGTGATTCCATAAGTAGCTAAAAGTAGGTAGTTTCAGAATAATGTGTACCCAAATGATACTCTATAATTCAAAATAATGTAACTAAGAACAACCTGTAAAGAGAGAGAGAGAGACAGGGAGACAGAGAGAGAGAGAGAGAGAGAGCGCTATGTAAATACTTTTTTCTAAGATAGTAGTACTAGTTCATATCTATCCATCTCCAGCTTAGATTATTACAAGTCAGAGTCAGATAAGCCCACAGAAGGTGGAGGCAGGGGAGTGACACTGCATGCATGTGCCTTACAAACATGAGATGGATCTAAAATTAATTTAAATGAAGCTCCTTTAAAACCATGCATTTCTTCGGATTTTTATAAAAGTTTTTATTCCTTTGCAATTTACTTGAATAAATTCATGAAAACTGTTGATGTCCTTTATAAATGAACCTCTGATAAACCAAGTTCCATGGCAATGATTATATGTCTCCTAAAAGAGTCAGGATATACTGGTTAAGGGCAGGCAGCACAGTATGGTGGGTAAGAGTGAGTCACTCTTACAACCCAGCACTGCTGCCCAGCTGTTTTGACCTGATGAAAGTTATTTAACCTGTGTGTCTCCATTTTTTTAATCAGTAAAATGGCAGTCATTGCTACAAGTTGTTATGAAGCTTAAATAAGGTGACAGATGCAAAAAGCCTCAGCTGCCCAGCGCCTGGCACAGAATAAGCAGACAACAAATGTCAGGTCTGATTACTATTATTTTCCAGATATTAAGAGTTCAAACATTTTGCTCTTTTCCCTAATAACTAAGGGAGTAAAAGAATGAGGCTTTAAAAGCTTCGTTAAAATTCCATCTTCAATAAAAGTCTAGGTGGACCCTTTTCTGGAAATACAACAAGGAAAACCAGCTGGTCCTTTTTTAAGTGAGGAGTTCGCCCCTGGTGGGCCATGAGACCAAATAACACACACTGGACCTCTGTCCTATAGTGTAAAAATAGTATCAGAACATGGACTCGTGGTGCTTCCCAACTCTATGGGAAGATTTTCTAGCCCTGAAGTTCAAATGACGTGAAGGAAGTATCTAAGTATTTGATCCAGCAGTTCCACTCCTAGTATTTCCCAAGAGAAATGAAAGCATGTCCACATGAAAGCCTGTACACAAATGTTTATAGCAACATTATTCATAATATGTAGAAGCAACCCAAATATCCACCAACTGATACATGGATAAACAAAATGTGGTATTATCCACACAATGGAACAGTACTCAGTCATAAAAAGAAATACTAATATATGCTACCACATGGATGACGTTTGAAAACATGTTAAATGAAAGAAGCCCATCACAAAAGACAACATATCATATGATGCCACTTATGTGAAATGTCCAAAATAGGCAAATCTATAGATACAAAAAGTAGATTGATTGTTGCCTAGGGGTAGGCAGGCTGCGGGAAATGGGGAGTGACTGCTGATACAGAATCTCTTTCTGAGGTTATCAGAACACTGATAATGGCTGCACAACTATGTGAGTTTACTAAAAGCCACTGAACCATACACTTTAAATGGTCTGAACTTTATGGTATGTAATTTATATCTCAGTAAGGCTATTAAAAAATAAGGTCTACTGCCAGGCACAGTGACTCACACCTGTAATCCCAGCACTTTGGGAGACCAAGGCGGGCAGATCACAAGGTCAAGAGATCGAGACCATCCTGGCCAAAATAGTGAAACCCTGCCTCTACTAAAAATACAAAAATTAACTGGACATGCTGGTGTGCACTTGTAGTCCCAGCTACTCAGGAGGCTAAGGCAGGAGAATCGCTTGAACCCAGGAGGCAGAGGTTGCAGTGAGCTGAGATCGCACCATTGCACTCCAGACTGGCCAAAAAAAAAAATGTAGACTAGTAGTAGAAACATTACCTCCACAGGAGAAAATAAAATATCTCGATGTTCAATTCTTCTGGATACAAAATGCAAAAATTTTCCCCCAGAAATCAAGAGAGTACCTTCTGAGTATAAGTTCTAGAAAGGTGGTAGCAGGATGGAATTAAAAAAAAAAAAAAAAAGACAAAACTTCCACCACATAAATTTTACAACACCATCAGAGAGAAAACAATCATTTGTACACACTCACTTCCACTTCAAATATTCCTGGAGTATGTCTTTTTAAGCCAGTGGTTTTCAACCACAACTCAACTTCAGAATTACCAGTGGAGTTTTTAAAATCTACCAGCACCAGTGCCCTAACCTCCGAGACTCTGATTTAAATGGACTCAGATTTTTGTGTTCTTAAAAGCTCCCATATGATTCTAACAGGCAATTAGGATGACAAACTCTGGTTTAGCCAGAGTCATTACAGAGCTAGGTATCAGTTGTTTCCTCAACTATACCTACCAAAAAAGTCATTATTTCCAATAAGCTATGAACAACTAAATCCATCAAATTATATTCAAGTTCCTTATTCTATAATTTAGCATGTTCAGCCAGGCAACAGTGGCTCACACCTGTGATTCTAGCACTCTGGGAGACCAAGGCAGGTGGATCACTTGAGCCCAAGCGTTTGAGAGCAACCTGGACAACACAGTGAAACACCACCTCTCAAAAAATACGAAAATTAGCCAGACATAGTGGTGCGTGCTTGTGGTTCCAGCAACTTGGAAGGCTGAGGCAGGAATCACCCAAGCCTGGGAGGTTAGAGGCAGCAGTGAGCCATGATCGGGCCACTACACTCCAGCCTGGTCAACAGAGCAAGACCCTGTCTCCAAAAAAGAAAAACAATTCAGCATGTTCTAAGAATACCCATATTACCTACTCCAATCACATCTGGATTCAAACATACATTCCAAAACCCTTAAAAGCAAACAATGTCAAATACATACAATGCTTTTTAAATATTAGTTTTTCATTGGTTAAGATAACTCAATTAGGTATACACTGTGCTCCAGGGATAGTCCATTTCCAAATTGGTGTAACGGCATAATACCTATACTCAGAAACTGCTTAATTAGTCATCAAGGTACATTTAGTATTATCAGTACCCTGTATCTTAGAATTACCTCACCTCATCCAATGGAGTTATTATTCTCAAACCATCAGATTTTAAAACTTCAAAGTTGTTAGCTTTCATTTAATGTCAATAATTTTATTTCATTTAGCTCAAGCTTTATAAGTCTTCTGGCTCAAATATTGTGCTAAGGTTCCAATCAAATATGGACATAAGTTGTACAAAAATTAACTTAAGCACAGGAAAAAATTAATTTAGCCAAATAACTGTGTAGTCACTAAACATATAAAGAAGAAATGGAATATAGCTTTTAATATCCAAGTTAAGCTCAGTTATCTTACACCTGTCATTTGAGTACTAAAACACAAAGGAAGGTATCTGCATGCTTTGTAAAATGCTCAACCTATGACTGCTCAACATGCTTTAAGAGGAAAAATCCTAACCTACAGTTTCTGCTTTTTCAAGCCAATAAACCTCAAGTATGAAATGTACCTGCATACAGGGACAGGACTACTTTAAATCAGCCCAGCTCCTCCCAACACCCACCCACACACACACAGAAACAACATTGAAGTGCAAGACAGTATAAAACTTTATATCCTAAAATTCAAAGAAAAAGGGAAAATCAGACTCAGATTTAACCAGATTCACACTTCTAAATTTTTTAAAACAAGCACTAGCAACTGCCCTGATGGACACCTCACTGGCACAAAATTTCTTAAATAAAATGAAGTTCACTATCACTAATAGGAACTTAAAGTAGACTGACACTTGATACAATTAAAGCTGACTTGATCAAATATGAAAGGGTAAACTTCAATTCAAAACAGGAAATTAACAAGAATATATCCACATACAAATGGGTAGGAAGACCAAGCTGAGATATTTCATGCATCGTAATTCTATTTCATAATACGGTATCTAAAATTTCCTTCAAAATAGTAGAGGAAGGCAGGATGATGGGGAAACAAGAGTGGCTATGACTGATGGCTGTCATAGCTGAATGTGAATACATGAAGATTCATTACACCAGTATATTTTGGGGTATGTTTGAAAATTCTTGTAATTAAAAATTTTTTTAAGTCAAATTGAATACTCTATCTACTCTAAAGGCTACTTTCTCAAGACCATACACCACAAACCATGAAACATTAATGTAATGAAATATAATGGAGACATTAAAATTTATAAGTACGTCAACTATTTCAACACACCAAAATGTACACATAAAATGTGAGATTAAAATCCACAATTATGTAAAATCTATTTACACTAACTAAAATCTGAGTTTTAAGCCTCACTCAGTACAGCAATCTCTCCTAAAATCAGCCCATGTCTCAAATTTCACACATTCCTCAAAATTTAGACTATAAAAAATATAACAAATTTACTGTTGTTTAAAGTGAGGTTAGTTCCTAATACCTCATAGTATCAAACCAAGTATAATCCAATTTAGGTAACTCTAAGAGTGATACAGACCTGAAGAGACATGGGAGGAGAGTTCCCATTTACTAAAACCTGCTATCTGCTAATCACATAGTATCTCATTTAATCTTACATTACCTCAAATGCACACTTCCAACAAATAAAGCTATTACTCGTCCAATTTTTACAGATAGGAAAACTTAAGACCCAGAGAGGTTAAGTAGGGCTCAACTGCTGGTGTCATCACTGAGTGGCTTTGCGGCTTGCCCTAGGCCACAGCCACCAGGGGATGATGCCATGCAGTTGTGCCCTACTTGAAAGTCCAATACACTGGCCACACCACTGCTAGCAAACTGAAAGTCTTCCTTGGCTCAGTGCCTGAAATGCAAACATGCCTGAAAAAATTTAAGCTGTGGAACTGAATGGCTTAAATGTCACCAGACAGCTCCCTGAGAAATAAATTATTCTAGACACATGTAAACAAGAAATAAGACCTTAATTAGCGATTCTGCCCATCATTCTTTCCCTGACTTAGATTTTCACCTATAGGTACCCACTTATAAGAATTTTGACACCTGAGAAAAGCTTTTACCTTCCCCAGTTTGTATTTTAAAATTCTAAATTCTTTTATTAATAAGCTATAAAACTATAAGAAAATAAATATCTCTCAAAAAAATTTACAGGAAAAATAGGTTCCATTTACCACCTTTTTAGAAGTAGGGTGGAACATAACTAGTGTTTAATCATATTTACAACTATTGAAGGAAAAATGTAGAATATGATGATCCCATTTAGTTTTAAACACCTTCATCCACACATTAAAAAAAAAAGATATACGGGAGAATGTGGGGGTGTTTGTGCATATATACACTACAGTGTTTAAGGTGATTATGTCTGGATAGTAGGTTCCTTTTCTTCATGTTTTCTATTTCTTTTTAAACTTCTACAAAGCACAGCTATTATTTATAGAAAGACGCCTAGAAATGTTATTTTTTTAAATGCATAGAAGAGAAACTGTCTAAAAAAGACTGGCTAGAAACCAATGGAAAACTGATGGTCCCCAGGAGATGAATCAGTGGAACCATAAGTGTTTCCTTGGGTCATTACAAAAGGGAGCTGTATGGGACTTATAAAAGTGTAATTGTTACTTTCAAGCTCACTAAGTTTGTTAAGGTTACTAAGCTTAAGTAATTCCAAAATAAACACATTATCCTTGGGTCTCCAATACTGTCTTAAGTTAAAGTCTGTTACAGTAAGGTTCAGAAACATTAAGAACACCCCGCACTGAAACTCTTACTTGGGGGCCCAGAACATAACCTTATACCACTGGAAAAACAGGTTTAAGGATACCCAAAATAAATATGCAGTCAATGGGAGCTCCACTTCCCAGTCCATCATTCAGCAATATGATCCCACAATAGTAAAGATGTGTCTCAATCACCAAAACGTTTGCAAACAACAGGAGTCCACAAGTGATTCTCCTTTAATCTCTATACCACTTACCAGCATTTTTTTTTTTTTTTTAAATCAGCGAACCTTCTCTATACTGATGAGATGCAGGTCCAAGAAAGTAATTATTGTTTGCAGCTATGAGTTAGCAACCATCAGACTGCATCCCTGAAAAGCATGCTAACCAGGAAGGTAAAACCTTACTAAAAACCTTTCCAAGGACAGTAATACACGAACGACGCAATGCAAGAACACTTTACATCTGCATACACTGGGAAGTGAAACACGTAAACTGGATAAAACACATTCAATTCATGTTGAGGCATAACAGAAGCATCCTGGTTATATCAGGATCTCTGGTCCAGCTCATAGAGTTCTCACCAGAGACCACTACGAAATCTGTCAGTGCCTGTATGGATCATGGCAGAGAACAGAATTTGGGAAAGAGAGAGTATTCCAGAGTACTATGAACTCTTCTCCTGTACCACAAGTCACTTAACCCACCCCTACAAAGACAACATAAGGACAAACCTGCTGGTATCTGACAACATATAGCCCTCTACCCAGAACTGTCCACTAACTAAATCCTTGCCCAAAGTTTTCCCTCTTTAAAGTATTAAGGACATTTTTTCCTGTGTAAAAACATCTGACTTCATAATGAAAATCACTGGGAAAATGAGATCTACTGTGCAGCCAATTTTGCAGAAATATAACCTTCAGACGAGTCAGAGGGTCCTCCTAAGAGTTATACAAATACACTGAGGAAGATTTTAAGTGTGTTATCTGTGTTCTTTAAGTTACTTTACTTCTAAGAAGTCAATGTTATATAATATTTACAGTTGACTATGCCAGTAAATTACAGAGACTAGTAGTATTCCTTCTGGACCTACTTTCTATCTCTAAGGAAAGCCTTTCCATTTTTATAAGTAACATGACAAAATCTACTTTTCAGCCAAACTTCCTCAACCAGCAGTTTAGATACTATTTCAAATACCATTAAATTTAACGGCAGGCCTAAATTCAGACTTCTCATTTCACTTTTGCACCTAACGGAAATTACTTCACTCAAAATAATTATGTCTTCAGATGATTTCCTATTTCCACTTAAAGTAGAAACAAATTAGAACACTTCAAATTCTATTTGCACTTCCCAAATACAGTAATGACTCATTTATCTGGCATCATCAGAAAATGAGGTTCTCCACATGAAGCATTTTCCAGGTAACAGAAGCGCACAAACACAGAGAATTTGTCTGCCTTGTTCCTTGTTGTTACCCCCAGGACCTAGAACAGTGTCCAGTACATGGTAGATGGGCTGTAATAATTACTGAATGTGTAAATAAAAGTACTAAAACTATTTTATTTTTAACCATTCATGAAATTTTTTCCTATACTGAATTACAGCCATCCCTCCTTTTTTAAAAAAACATGACACTTTTCGAAAAGAAATAAAGCTTTTCTTATTAATTTGGGACACCACTATAAATAGCAATCACTTTCCTCCCCTACAATGTATCTTAGTCCCCTTAAGTCTATTAAAATACACTGGGCTTTTTGCCACCATGTAAAAATGGCCTCAGCATGAAACTTTTCCTTTCCTTGTATTAACTGTCATTGCTATGTTTGCTCTTGCTGTCTTATTTTACACACACAAGTCTGGCAAGTTTCTAAACTTAATTCTGCCTCCAAAGCAGAATAAAATACACAGACTTGGTTACCATTCAGAAGTCTTTTCCACTTATTTCTGACCTGTAGCTCCCTTCTAATTCTATTTATTTAACAAACTCCTTGCACACATACATCCTCTACCACATTCTACATAAAATTTGAGATGGTACTATTAGTTTTAAATGAGTATCTTAAGGATTTTCATTTAAGTGCTAAGTTTCAAATATTAATCATGAGCAATGGCTCAAAGACTACCTCCAATATAAACCCCAGGGCATTTTTTTTAAATCCATTCAGGAGACACCAGCCACGACAAAGCTGGATTTCATCTTGCTTGATAGGCAGTGATAGGGCCATAATTTAGATTCATGATTCCAAAGTTCATGGCAGCAAAAATCAAATACACTGGCAGCCATGGCATAGAGTGCTTGCAGAGAAGGGCTTATCTCCTGAACCTAAGAGTGGAAAGGATAATTTAAGTATAGCATTTAGTTTATACAATATAACTGAAGTTCCTTCCCCACAACAAACTTTGAATAATGTTTATATTTTAGCAATCAACTGAAATGAAAGAATTACCACAACTGAAATTAAATATTTATGTATTTCAAACCAGTAGAACTGTGTCTTCAAAAACTAAAACAAGCTAAAAGAAACCTAGTTCTGAATTAGGGATGAATATAAATAAAATGGGGGGTTTGTTTATTCAGGAGTTTAAGTTGCTTTTCTTTTTTTTTTAAGATTTCATGAACTTTCATTTGAAGTAAGCATAGTTTACTAAATTAAAGGACTTGATTAACTATTCTTTAAAGGTAACTAGGTGGGTAAACAATAAAGTAAGTTATCCAAAAGTCAAGAAAAGAAAAATGACTTCAGGCTGCTTTATGAATATTCTCCAAAATCACCAATCCTTCAACAAAAATAGTTCAACGGAAGATTTCAGTTCCTGGTACTGAACTGAACAAAGAGAACCACATGTTTTTAATGGTTGCTCATAAACGACCCAAATAAATCTCCAAAAGAACAGCAGTCGTTCTTTCCATGTTTTTCCCTTTAAAATTCATAAGACCAATTCAACACAGAAATAAAAATTACTGTACTTTATGGCACCACTCACTGTGTGACACATTTATTTGCTGTCACGAAAGTCAGTGCCTCAACAAAGTAAATGAGATTCAGGGAGAAAAAAATTTTCTACCATTTTAAAAAGCACGAAATGTTCTTGCCATTTGCGGCAAAAAGAGTTTACCCACCTCAAACAAGAAGATTTTCATACTAAGTAAGAAATCTAAGTATTTATATATAAATGATACAAAGAAGCTTTCCAAACAGCTTTTCAATCTACGATGCTGACCTCAGTTCACAATTACACTGCTAACTACAATTTATAAGAAATGAAGCCTACACAATAAAAAAATGTAACTTACAATTTAACCACTGATGTTCTATTTTCCCTGGCTTTAATACTGAATCACAACACAGAGCAACAGCACACCCTGCTGGAAGTTGGTAATACAAATAATTAGCAGCACTGAACTGCTAAGATTTTACCCAAGAACCAGTAATTTCTCACTAACTGGGGAAAAAAGAGGTTCACAGAGACTAAACATCAGCTGCGATCTTAAAGGTTAAATTAAGACTCAGAATAACTCAAATCAAAAGATACTGCTTTTTCCTGCTCATTCCCCACGCCCCCCACTCCCCCCAACAACCCCCCCACCCTGCCTCATTTCCCCAGCCCCAAACAGCCCCAACCACCCCAAGTGATTTTACTATTTCTGGCTTTAACCCTAAATAAAAATATTTTCAGATGTGCTTTTTGTAAAAGGAAACTGGTAATGACATAAAAAAGGAAACCAAGGCCATCTTCTGCATATGACTGCCTGAAGTGCCCCTTCTCTCCCATCCCACCTTGGCCTTATAAACACCCCTAAGGATTAACATTAAGAATGCACAAGGCATGGCCAGAAGTGGTGGCTCATGCCTATAATCCCAGCACTTTGGGAGGCCAAGGTGGGCAGATCACAAGGTCAAGAGATTGAGACCATCCTGGCCAAAATGGTGAAATCCCGTCTCTACTAAAAACACAAAAATTGGCCGGGCGCGGTGGCTCAAGCCTGTAATCCCAGCACTTTGGGAGGCCGAGGCGGGTGGATCACGAGGTCAAGAGATCGAGACCATCCTGGTCAACATGGTGAAACCCCGTCTCCACTAAAAATACAAAAAAAATTGGCTGGGCATGGTGGCGCGTGCCTGTAATCCCAACTACCCAGGAGGCTGAGGCAGGAGAATTGCCTGAACCCAGGAGACGGATGTTGCGGTGAGCCGAGATCGCGCCATTGCACTCCAGCCTGGGTAACAAGAGCGAAACTCCGTCTCAAAAAAAAAAAAAAAAAAATACAAAAATTAACTGGACATGGTGGTATGCACTTGTAGTCCCAGCTACTTGGGAGGCTGAGGCAGGCAGGAGAATTGCTTGAACCCGGGAGGCAGAGGTTGCAGTGAGCCGAGATCACACCACTGCACTCCAGCCTGGCAACAGAGCAAAGACACACCAAAAAAAAAAAAAAAGAAGAAGAAGAAGAAGAATGCACAAGGCAGCCTGGGGATCTATGAACCACAATTTACATGCCATTGGCAAAATGTCTATGTAGATTCTGGAATTCAAAATATGCAGACTATATTGAGAAACCACATGTCCTGAAACTGCATCTAGTATGTTTTAACATTTTCACAGACATGGAAAATCATGGAAGCCACTATCTAGAGAACCCAGTTCTGTCCTCTCTCACTCAAACTTACAGTAACCCAAGGATGAAGAGAATTGTATTTAACTTTTGTAAATGTGCTCTCTTTGCTATAAAAAGAAAACTCCTTGGTACTGCTGAGATTCCTCTTCAGAGCAAACAGGCTATGCTAGCAACGACCTACACTCTTCTGAGTGACTAGTGTTGGCTTCTTGGCTCCTTGATCCCACATCTAAAGGTTCTGATTGATATGTGGTCAACTTGCAGGGCATTCTTTAGTCATGAAGGCCAACAATTATTTTAAAACAAAAACCCCAATGAACAAGGCCAAGGAAGATCTAACACTTAAGTGTAGTTTTCTCCAAGAACTAAAAAGGCAATAAGCATCTCAGTGTATTTTTCTGAGATTGTTTTCAGTGGCATTATTTGATTCATTATCTCCATCGAGGTACATTTAAAATTAAAATTTTAAAAGAATACCAACCTCGAGCCTCTTTTCAAGTGATTCAATTCTGTCCTTTTTACTAGCTAGATTGGCCCGTGTGTAGCGGCTCTGCCCCGGAAGATATAAAACTTGACTGTAGCATTCTTCCCACACCTGGTTATAAGCTTCACTTGAGAGTTCTCCATGGCTCATTCCTTGTTTAACAACTTCCATCTCCTGCACCAAAACGTCCTGGGCCTGTTTACAATAATAATTTCAATAAGTTTAAGTACTACAAACACTTGCTATATCCAGAAAGCATTAGGAGACTCATTTTTTCCCTCATTCCTTGAGCCAAAGGCAAGGAATTTCGGTTGGTTGTTTTTTTGAAAGGGGGGTAACAATACCTAGGAAAAATAGCTTTAAAAGCCTTTGAGTCAATGCAGATTGCTTTTTAAAAGTCAAGCATCCATGTTTCCTCAAAAGCATAAACATCCTTTGCTTTCACTCACTATTACAGCAGCTGCCATTTCTCAGGTACCTATTATTTGCAAGAAACTAGGTTTAAAAGTTTTACCTGCATTATCTCCAAAGGTCACAATCACCTTACAAATTAGCCAATATTAACCTCATTTAAAAGCTAATGAAGTCAGGCCCAACACGTGGCTCACTCCTGTAATCCCAGCACTTTGTGAGGCTGAGGTGGGCAGTTAAGGAGGCCAGGAGTTTGAGACCAGCCTGGCCAACATAGCAAAACCTCGTCTCAACTAAAAATACAAAAATTAGCAGGGCATGGTGGCGCATGCCTCTAATGCCAGCTACTCAGGAGGCTGAGGCACAAGAATCACGTGAACCCAGGAGGTGGAAATTGCAGTGAGCTGGGATTGCACCACTGAGCTCTAGCCTGTGTGACAGAACAAAGCTCGGTCCCAAAAAAGGGAGGGAAAAAAAAAAAAAAAAAAGGCTAATGAAACTAAGGCTCCGAGAGATTAATCAACTTGTTAAGACCACATCATTAGCAAGCAGATGAGGCAGAATACAAATGGCATCAATTTGCGTGTACTCCTTCCACTCCCACTCCACCGTTAAGTGCAGGACCTCACGTAATAATCAGCAAAGGGGAACTAGGCATCTTTTTGTCAAGTGCCATTTCTCTCATCCTGAAGGAACTGCCAGATAATGAGACTGGGGCACAAATTAGATGATAGATCATAAACCAGCTTAGTTCACTGCTAAAGAAAACAGTGCAAAATGACAGAATTGAGAGGGATAGCTGGACTGGCCTGGGTTCAAATCACAGCTTTACCATTAAAGCAGCTCTCTGAGCTTACTTAATTTATCTGAGCCCATTTCTCAGTTGAAAATAGCTTTCCAAACAATTATGATGTTGACCTTAGATCAGATATGTTTGTTAATAGGATTAAGTAAACAATACACTATAGAGCCTAGCCCAATGCCAGACTCACGGAATTCCATTAGCATATGAATTTTTTTCCAGCTCTTTACTTCATGGCTTATGAAAAACTGGGAACCACCTTCTGTGCCTTACAGAAGACTTTCAATCTTTCCAGTAATATTAAAAATAAAATGGACCCTTAAACATTAACTCATAAGGGAAATAATGGAAAGAAATCCATTTTAACATACTTTAAAGTACATTAAAGAAAAAGAAAATGTGACACTTTATTAAAAGAGAAATGCTATTTTACTCTGTAACTGTACACAGTAAAAATTTACAAGTTCAGATCTTGTAATTATTAGGAGAGAATATGGCTAAGTTATCTTTAAACTATCCATAAATAATCTAAGTAAATAGCTGCTTCAAATTCTTTTTGGAACAAAGAGAAATATACATAGATAAATACAATATGAGAGAATATTTAAAATACTTTGTTTCACACAATTCCAAACCAATACCTAGAATTACTATTTTTCATAAATTCTGTTAAGGTTTATCCTCTACAGAATCTCCAAAAGCAACAATGTGATCTTTGTTTCAGGTTTCCATACATACAATTTAGGAAAATTTATTTCCTAAATTCCTCTTCCCCTCATATTTTCACTCTAAAAAGAGGAAACCCTGCAAGTATCAATTTCGTAGCCTGATTCTCAATCCCAGTTCAATGATTAAATGTGCTTGACAGAGTAAGCACTCAACAGATGTCAGCTTCCCTACTGCACTTACTAAAAAATGAGTCACTCAAAGTTATTCTGAAATCAGGAACAAGTTGTTGAAGTATAAATCAAAACCCTCCTTCCTTTCTCTATTTTCTAAAAATCCTATAATAAATATGTATTACTTATGTGATAAAGAAAATACAAAGTAAGAAATTGTGAGAGGGGAAGAAAGAGGAAGAATGCAGGAGAGAAGACAGGAGAGTTTATAAGAATCTTGTTTGTTTTATCCTAAGAAACTAGGAGCTCATTCCAAATCCGTGAGTCTCTCACTGCTCCTCAGGGCTGAAGGCTAAAGAAAAAAAGACTTAAGCTAATGACCATTCGGCTTCCAACTATGAGACCCACTCTATCTTTTTATACAATTGTGGAGATTTCTATTTACAATCAGTTGTTTGCTCTGTCAAAGCAGAAGGAATAAAATGCATACAGGGGAAAAGACCAGACACAGACTTCATATAAGAAATCATTTCTTCATGTCTTTATCCAAAAAAGTAGGGGAAAATCATGTAAGGGGAGTATACTCAGCAAACAAATATTTCCTTTCTTTCAACAGGTGAAAGGTTTAATCTATAAACATTTTTATATTAGTCTCTCTCTCATCTTTTCATATTATTCTAAATAAGCAAGGTTTTAGTAGTAAAGGCATCAAATTTTTATTCAGAGATAGCAGAGCTGAATTCAGAAAATGGCAACTGTAACAACTGTCAATCAAGCCATTAATACCCATGAAACAAAAACACTCTGGTGCTGTTTATTTGATAAAAGTCTATCACACTGAACATGGGGGACGGAAGTATTTAAAGCATGTCCTTTTCATAACACTTAATCTAAACATGTAACTCCTAATCATATACTTCAGTTGTTTATAAATACCAATGGGAAAAATAAGTTCATTATTTGTCCATGATACACAGCACCTAACAAATAGCTAAATCTCAAGACAGAAATATTCCAGCTCAATCATACCTTTTTCAGCTCTTCTTTGGAGAACTTTTCATAAGGATTATGTTCCAGATAGGTAATGTGCTCTGAATTATTGGTGCCAAACGCTACAGTTTTGCCTTTTTTACTTCCAGATGGTTCATAAGGATGATGTAGAAGGTCATAATGAAGCATTGTGATCATTTCTTTTTTGATTAGTTCTTCACTTTTCTGTAAATCTGTCAGAGGTGGCTCTACATTTAAGGGTCTTAGAATAGTTTCATTTACCTAAAAATTTAAAACAAATACAATTACCAAACATATCACTGCAACATATTGACATTAGTACCTGTTACAGCATGAATTAAATAGCAGTTTCACATTTTCGAAAGCAATTTCTATTTTTTTACCTCTAAATTCTTATTAGTACTAGTGAAACATTTTAAAGACTGGATTTGAGAACTACTTTGCTATATTCCAGAAAGTAGATGAAATTTTCTTTTATAGTCTTTATGATGTAAAAAGCAGCAATCACATAAAAAGAAACTTAAAACTTTCTAAACCAGAAATTCTAACACTTACTTCTGATGGTCTTGGCAGATCTTTCTGGACAGCTTTATGCATTCGTTTCATTTCCTTTACACGCTCTGCATCTCGTATGGCCTAAAAAATGATTTTTATATACTTTACTGCAGCTATAGAGTATTTGACATCTCTCAATAAAGCTAAAAACACTGGTATGTAAGATCACGTTATGTTCAAGAGCTAAAGTTTAGAAATCAGTTTAAGTTTGTAGAAAGGCAATGCTAAGGCCACAAAAATGAATGTCTATTCATTCTCATTATAATAGAAACTAAGAGCTCCCACTGTCTACGAGAGCATTCTCCAAATTTGCATGGATCCATCCATCACATAACAAACTTTTCTCATCCAAATGAAAAATGTAAATTCCAAAGAGACTCCCACAACACACCTCTTTCTTCCCTTTCATGCCAAATAACTGACTTTTAATTCAAAAAGCCAGCCAAAAAATGTATTGTCTCTTGATTGTTATGAATAATGTGGGGTAACACATCAAAATTTCATGCCATTTCTGAAGAAGTCAATGGAACTCAAAGTAGTTGAGACCTAAACACAAAAAGTATCATCCTCTGTTCCCCAATGAAAAGCATATTCACATGGGTCCCCTCTAAAGTATTATTTCCACTGATGTCATTCTCACTTCAATCCCCTGAGATTAAAGGTTCCTAAAATCCTCCAGCAATGGACTGCAGCAAGACTTACTCAAAGGGGTCATACAATACCAGTTCTAGTTTAGGATTTACCACTTACCCACCATGAGACCTGAGAAAGTTGAGACCATGAGACCTGAATTCATCTGAGCTTATTGAGTATTCCTTATCAGAAATATCTGGCACAAGTATATCTTAGACTTCTGATTTTTTTCAGATTCTGGAACATCTGCATTATACTAACAAGTTCAGCACCTCTAATCCAAAAAGCTTCAATGAGCATTTCTTTTGAGTGTCATGTCAGCCCTCAAAAAAGTTTGAACTTTGGAGAATTTCAGATGTTGGATTTTTGCATTAGCAATGTTCAACCTGTAATATCGATCCTATTTATATCACTGTGTTGTTATGTGCAAATGAGAAAATAATTACATATAAGATATATTACTACAAAGTGTTACTAACATTATTCTGACATACTCTAAACGTCCAACTCCATTTTGGATAGAGGTCTTACTATGTTGCCTGGACTGGATTCAAACTCCTGGGCCCAACGGATACTCCCACCTCAGCCTCCCAAGTACCTGGGACTACAGGCTCCTACCGCTGCACTACCAAGGAACCAAGATGTATTTGTTTTCAAGACTAACCAGTAACATCTTTTCTTTGCTAGACTGAAGCAATGTCTAAAAGACTTCCTATATGTATTTTAGAGAAGCATAATGAATTTGACAGAATGTATTTAAATTTCCATATACATTTTTAAGAATGTCCATCAAAATATTGTGAGTATATTAATTATGTAAATGCGTATTCCTTATTAATGACATGTTACTTACTTTCAAAATTTGTTTCAATATTAAAAAGAAATAGGTAAAGATCTTGAGACATTTCATGGCTATTCTTCATTCTTCGAGCCTACTGACACATTCAGCCAAACTCACACTTCTCTCAGTGCAGTTACCCACCTGCTTTCGAGCATCCACATCCGCAGCATCTTCAATGTAAGTGTCATCTATTTCACGTTCTTCCAGCTCCTTCTCGGCATTTTCTGGTAGAACAATTTCAAAATCATTCTTGGGGGCAGGAAGGCCCAACAACCCTAAACGGAGATGTTCTCGAGATTCTCTTTCCTGTAGAAAAGAAGTACTCCTCCTCAATTTATACACATTAAATATTCAACCAGTATTTTATGAGTCTCTTAGAAACTGATAGCACAACAGGGTGACTCTAGTCAAAATAACTGTACCATTCAAAATAACTAAGAGTATAACTGGATGGCTTCTAATACAAAGGTTAAATGCTTGAGGGATGAATATCCCACTTTCCATGACGTGATTATTACAAATTCATGCCTATATCAACATACCTCATGTACCCCATAAATATATACAGCTACTATGTATCTACAAAACTTAAAAATTATAGGAAGAGAAAAAAAAGTCTCAAAAAAAATCAGCCTAGTATTAATTCTAGAAAAATAATCCTGACTTCAGAACTAAGGTAAGTCTTTTGTTTATTTTCTATTCTTCCTTCTTCCCAACATTCAGACCAATCGAAAACTTTTACTTGTGATTACTGAAGATACTCTGGGATATTCCAATAGAAGCTTTGAGGCCAGGGTAGAAAAAAGGCCACTATGATTTTCATTTGAGGGAATACATTTCTGACACTGAAATGTAACAGCAAATGAAAAGAACAGGTTCAAAAGTTAGTTTGTCCCTGGACTAATAAAACGCACTCTGAAAGATACCTGAATTTGTATGTGTGTTTATTTTTAAAAGAAATGCTAAATCCCATGTAGGCAGAAGAGAGTCAAGTCCTGGTTCCCAAAAAAGCCTCCTGGTACCCAGAGTTTTCCCAGTATATCCTCACCACATCCTCAGCTCACCTTTCCAGCCTCATTTCCCACTACTCCTAACATGTACTAGGTGTGAGGAACAGATAGGTTGTTATGTCCAAAACATCCTCCGTGCTCCACAGGGTTGTTATGTCTAAAACATCCTCCGTGCTCCACAGGGTTGTTATGTCTAAAACGTCCTCCGTGCTCACTCATTTTGTGGTCTCCATCTGGGACAGCCTTCATCTTCCTTCGGAACCTACCTCCTCAATTAAGGCTTTCCTGTTACCCAACAAATGTGATTATTCCTTCCTTTACCCTAAACACATTGGTTTTACTCAAAGGGCTTATTCTGTTCTGATATTACAATTATTTTTGGACTTAGTTTAGTACTGCCAATCTCCCCAGAATATAAATTTCCTTAGGACAAAGAACATCTTTATTCAACTTTAGATCCCTTAAATGTCCAAATGCATGCTCTGCATGCATGAGGTTCTTAATCTGTTTAATTCTTATGTATCCAGTCAGAGGTGGCTTTAGTTGATATCAATTTGGACTTTAAAAAACATATATAAATCAACCACATATATACATGATCTTTACTCAACTTTAGATCCCCTCAAATGTCCAAATGCATGCTCTGCATGCATGCAGTTCTTATGTTTAATTCTTATATATCCAGTCAGAGGTGGCTTTAGTTGATATCAATTTGAACTTTAAAAAACATATATAAATCAACCAAATATACACATAATCTTTACTCAACTTTAGATCCCCTCAAATGTCCAAATGCATGCTCTGCATGCATGAAGTTCTTATGTTTAATTCTTAATGTATCCAGTCAGAGGTGGCTTTAGTTGATATCAATGTGGACTTTTAAAAAGCATATATAAATCAACCAAATATATACATGAGGTTAGAATTAGTTTTAAAATGAAAACAAGCCAGTATCATTAGAAGTTATTTTTTTAATTTCACAATGATTTCTGTGGCATCAGATAATAAGGCCCAATAGCAAAGTAATAAATGCAATTACATGGGCAGAAGCAAATCTTAACTTTTACAATTAGCTTTCTACTTCACCTTGCTGAAGAAAACTTCAGTAAAATCAACAACAAACATCAATATTTACAAACCTAGTAAGAATAAGGAAAGGCAGGTTTTGAGCCCAAAAGATTCCCTCTTTCATCAAGTCTTACAAATCACCCTCTTTTTTTGGCATCCATAGGTATATAGATTCTTAAGGTATATGTGATATGAACTAAGAGGAGAAATTTTAATTTGGCACCCATGAGATATATATAAAAAAAAAATTAAGAGTATTAAAAGGGAATTGACATTTACCATCTGCTTCACGTAAGAAGGATCACTATAGTCTGCCATTCCATCCTCGGGATTAATGTTTAACTTGTCTCGAAGAGGAGTTCTACCCGGGGTAGAGTTAATAACTGGTTTGGGAGTTGTTCCACTCCGGGGAGTCAGCCCTTCAGCTCCATTAGAAGGAGTCCTAGAAAGACAGGAATCCCAATTAACAGCATTGCTACTTATATTTTAGATTGTGCTTTCAAATGTTTTTCACATAAATTATTTCACAGGAAATAAATAAAGATTCCAGAAATTCTGTCTAGCTAGTTTCGTTAGGATCTCTACGTTAAAATCAATGTTTGGTCGAGCTAGCATGGTATTTAAACACAATATTTTTATTTTTTAACTGTCAATAGTCATTACATTCGATATTTTCTTGCCTTTCTAATAAACTAGGTCCACTAAACATTATTCCAACCTTTTCCAGGCACATTAGGGCAGTTAAGAATATGCAGTGGGCAGGGAGATGGGCCACCACACTCAATGACCACAGATGACTCTCTGAGTTTGGTTTTGTCTCCTTCCTATCAAGCTGTTGGCTCTCATATCATTATCACTGTCATTACTACTGATATACACACTAAAATAGTTCCTCATTTTACATTTTGTTTCGAAACCAAATACCACACTTTTAGAATCCCATCTAAACGTGAGTAAGCTCCTGAAGAAGGCCTAAGAGATTCTCCTAGGAATTAGATCCACAGACTTTGCAGCAACCTGTATTTTAATTATTCAAAGCCTTTTTTGTTCCTGGTTGCCTATTTCCTGTATATTGGTGTGTTGCAGAATGGTGACGCTGCCAGACAGCTATTCCTGATAGGTAAGGTGTTATCACATAAGACATGGTCCCTGCCCCCACGGATTTTACAATCTAGGTGAGAAACAAGATGTACAGTTGTCCCTAAGTATCCACCGTGATTGGTTCCAGGACCAAAATCTGCAGATACTCAAGTCCCTGATATAAAATGGCATCATATTTGCATATAACGTTTGCATATCCTCCCATGTACTTTAAATCATCTCTAGATTATTTATAATACCTAATACAATTTAAATACTATATAAATAGTTGTTATATTGTATTTTTATTTGTATTATTTTTTACTGTTGTACTGTTTGGGTTTTTTTGGGAATATTTTTTATCCACAGTTAGTTTAATCCATGAATGTGGAACCCTCAGAGGGCCAACTAAACAGAGGAAAAGAGGGGTTACACTCTCTTATAAGCCTCTCAAGAAGTTCAAGAAGTGTTAAATGTTTAAGACTGGCTGCCAATGCTTCTTGGTTCTGCTCTCATGACATGTGTAGTAATAGTCTGAAATGCTTTCCCTACTAAATAATCAGTAGAAGGACATATCCTAACACTTAAAAGTAAGCCACAAATATTTCCAACCATTATAAGTTCCAATTCCATTTTACTACTACATGCTTCCATAACATTGGTATTTTAAAGATTCTTCTTAAAAAATGGCAGCTTAAAACTCAGCAAAAGAGTTATAAAGAAATACTAACTCTAGTTAATGCATGTGGAAGTGCTTAGGGATCAAACAAACTGATATCTGCAAGCTACTTTGAAACGCATTTAAAAATATGATGAATTGATGGATGGATAGGTGATAAAGCAAATACACTAAAATACTAGCAATCTTAGAATCCAAGTGGTGGCATGATGATACGGATGTTCACTTTACCATTTGTCAACTTAAACAGGTGAGAGACTGGGTCTCCAGAACACGCAGTTTATTCAGGAACAACAAGGGATGACAGTGTGGGATATGTGTGCTATGACAGACCATAGGTATACCTGAGAGTGCTGGGGCAAGGAGAAGGTTTTAATGATAAAAGGGAGACGTCCATGTAAACTGCTTTGAAATAAAGACCACTGGTTACAGGGACATAGCACAGGAGGTGGCATTTATTTTCATAGGTAAGAGTACCCCTTATCTGAAATATGGGACCAGAAGAGTTTCAGATATGGAATTTTTTCAGATTTGGGGATATTTGCATTATACTGGTTGAGCACACCAAATCTGAAAATTCGAAATCTGAAATGTTTCGATGAGCATTTCCTTTGAGTGTCATGTTGTTGGTGCTCAAAAAGTCTAGATTTTGGAGCATTTTGGATTTGCAGATTTAGGATGTTCAACCTGGTAGGGCAATGTCTTCACAGAAGCAACTTATCTGGAATATGTGTGGTTTTCAGAAGATCTCTGCAATAATTTCTGTCATGGGCATAAGCACACGAGGGTTCCTTTTTCATGAAAGTATAAGTGATTTCATTTCAATACTGATAACTTCCACACAATCTTTCAACCTCTCTAAATGCTTGACATTTTCACAATAAAATACTGGGGGAAAAGCAACAGTAATACATACATAAAAGGATTACAATCTTCATAAAATTCATAAAGTAATCATTAAAAATGAATCAATCTACTCTAAAATCAAATATAAAGTATTCAAAAATAACGTGATAGGATCCGAAACTTTGCAAAAGGACACTCCAATTAGACAGGCGTGGTGGTGGGCGCCTGTAATCCCAGCTACTCGGGAGGCTGAGACACGAGAATCACTTGAACCCAGGAGACAGAGGGTTCTGTGAACTGAGATTGTACCACTGTACTCCAGCCTGGGTTGACAGAGCAAGGCTCCATCTTTAAAAAAAAAAAAAGGGGGGGGGGTACTCCATACTATTTAACCATTTCCTGGATACTATTATTACTATGAAGAAGAAATCAGAGGAAAACTGAACACAGGGAGTATTCATTCTCTGTAAACACTACTAAAGCAAACATGCTGCCTAAGTCCTTGAATTCAAGCTTCACTAAAATAAAAAACATATTCATTTACAATACCTGAATGGAGTAGAGAGAACTGTGTTTGGAGTCTGTACAACCTGCCGCTGTGGAGTTACACCTGAAAAGTCACTCTCATGCAACGGGGTATTAAGTCCACCTTTTAATGGGGTATCCACATTGGTCAGCGCCATGAGGTTCTGGGCTTCCTGATTAACGAGAAGGCAAAGAAGCATGTTTAACAGTTTAGACAGGCCTGCAGAATCTCTTCTGGTCCTACTATACAAATCTTGAAGCAGGCAGAATTCTTACACATTTTCTCAATGAAAACCTATAGAGAAAATGAATACCAGTCATGACAGATTTCAATACTTCCATTCCTTCTATCAATCTAACACATCTCACATCAGTTTTATACATCAAATAAAGTTTTATATGTAGAGGTATGCTTTTGTGGCCTCACATATGAAATTACCATTACCCAAAAATTTCTCCTATTACTTGTGCCAAACCTCTCCATAATCATGAAATACAAGAATTCAAATTTCCCAGTGTGAGCTTAGGCCAAATGTCTAAATGCCTAGGTTTTAGTCTGGCTTCACCACTAACTCTCTATCCAGTCTTCATTAGTGTCTCTGAGTCTGTTTTTTCTACTGGGAAGTTAAGATACTACCAAGCAACCTTTCCACTGCACAAGAAAGCAACTTGTGGGGTCAGGTCCCTTTCAGAACTCTTGCCTGATCTCTTTAGGCAGAACTGACCATGTTCTCTTCAGCACCTCTACTATAACCCTGTCCTCAATGCTATCTTTGCACCCTTAAGTCTCTTAACGTCCAACTTAGGGCCTGTGGCAGTTTATTTTCCAAAGATGGTCACTTCCTTCTCTCTCATGTTTCATGTTCTTATGTTTAAAATCCAACTGTGATACTCCTTCCATCAAGAGGTAGGATCTATGCTCCCTCCCCTTAAATCTTGGTGGGCTTGTGATTCACCTGCAACCAACAGAATACAACAAAAGTGACAATGCTTGACCTCCCAGGTTAGTTTAGAAAAACTAACGCAGCTTCCCACCACACTCACACTGGAGCTCTGAGATACCAGAGAAGTTCAACTGTTCTGAGACCACCATGCTGTGAGAAAGCCCAAACCACAGGAAAGGCCACATGCAAATTCACTCCACATTCCCAGCTGAGGACTCACCCAATCAACAGCCAGCATCAACAACCAGACATGGAAGGATGACACCTCCAAATGACTCTATCCCCTATCTGTCAAATCACCCAGAACCGCTGAGTGCTCCTTTCTAAGGCCCTAGGCATCAAGAAGTACAGACGAACTACTCCTTATGTGCCCTGTCTGAATTCCTGACTCACAGAAGTCATAAACATAGTAAAATGCACTAAACCACTAAGTTTTGAGGCAAAATGAAAATAACCAGAGCAAGATTTATTCCATTATTCTGCATATCTTTATTCATGGGAAAAAAATCTGAAATTTCACATTATCAAAGATCCTGTGTGTGTCCTTTTTGCTATTCCAAATATAAAGCATTTACAGGAAAAAAAAATGTATGTAGGCTTAGAACTTCTGCATAGGAAAGAGGAGAAATAAGACTCAAATGGCAAAGTATATATTCCTGGAAGAGTGGATAACATGTAACATATCATAAGTGCTAAGATTACAAATAGGCAACACTCCCAAAAATGATGTGGCTAAGGAGTGGGGGAGTTTGGCCCAGGTAATAGGGCCAAAGTAATATGCTGGGGCATCTGAGCTGTCTCCTATGTGATGAATCATCCTCTTGTCAACCTGGTTACACTGGAATGTTTCCCAGAATTCTCTTCCCTCTTGATACTGCGTTATTTTACACCAAAAGTAAAATAGAAGTAGAAGCTGAAGGAGAAGCCGAGGTGACAGAGGTGACATAGCAACCACTAAGCTCCGAAGGCCCTCACTGGTTAGAGGTAGTGACAGACTCGCAGAGGAGCTGGCAAGTTCCAGTGTGTCCCTGCTCCTCCTGCTCCATATATCCAATCCTCCTCCTTTATAGGCAGCCCTGGAGACCAACAGCAACCAGACTTCTAGCTTCAAACTCACAGAAACAGGAGTAACAAAGAGCCAACAACCCTCCAGACTTCCATACCAACCCGCTTCCTGCCTAGCCTCCAGATTTCCTATAAGCTACGACTTACCCACCAGGGCCGGTGACCTTTCTCCGATCTTTAACACTCCTCTTCAGACCTTTAATGCCCTGCTTTTCCCATGACTGTGTATGGGACTAATTCCTCTAACAAATTCCTTCATCTATGATTTTCATAGTGGTTCTGTTCCCTTAACTAAACCTTGACTGATGTACCCTAGGCTAGATAAGAGGCAGCCAAGAGACAGGGGCAAAACTCCTCATCTCCCTAGCTACACACAACAGCAGCCAGAGGTGCCACCTTTATCACACATAGAACAGAGACACTGAACCGATAAAAGCTGAAAGATGAAAACCAATAAAAGATGAAATTTATCAAAATTTTACATAAAAATATGTCACAGACTTGACTAAATCTCAACTTCTCTCAGTTCATCTTAGAGGTTCCAAAGGGCTTCAACCAATCATAATCATTTCCATTAATAGGTATTTATCTTAGCAGTGACTTCTACTTGTCACCAAACACCCATTCTCTTCCTCCATAGTAACAGAAACCTCAATTCTTAACCGGCACCTGGCTACCTAGAACAAATATCATATGTCCCCGTAGCTGGGACATGTGTGCCTAAGTTCTGGCCAGCAGGACAGAACAGAATGATGTGTGCAAGACGTCTTTCTTAAGACGTGTTCTTAAGAAAGGAAAGGGTGTGCCCCTTTTCCTCCTTCTTGCCAGCTATACGCAGACATGATGGCTGGCCCTCCAGCCACTGTACCTGCCACAAGGAGAAAAGAAGAAGAGAAATCTGACATGGTGGAGGACAAAACAGCAGGTGCCCAGGTCCCTGACACCAGCCCCAGTTTGATTTCTCTCTTAACATTTAGGACATGAAACAGAAATAAACCTCTATTCTATTTGAGCCACTGTGAGAGGTTTTCTGTTACAGCTAAACCTAATTCCAACAAATATATAACTTCCCCTACATCTTTTAGAAGAGGAATCCAAAGTTACAAGCCCCAAGCTTACTGCATATGGCTCAGGCTCTAAATCTGTTTTGTACCTTTTCAAAATAACTACTACTCTCTCAGTTAACATTCACTCATTACCTCAATATTCTTTAACAATCAGTTAAAAGCCTGTATTAAAAACACAAAAGGATACTACAGGCTATAGGAATTAAGACAGTGTGGTACTGGCACAAGATAGATAACAGATCAATAGGACAGAATTGAGAGTCCAGAAATAAACCCTTACATTAATGGTCAATTGATTTTTTAAAGGCTGCTAAGACCATATAATGGGAAAAGAACAGTCTTTACAACAAATTGTCTTAGGAAAGCTGGATATCCGCATGCTCAAGAATAAAGGTAGATCCATACCTAACAGTACATACAAAAAATTAACTTAAAATGGACCACAGACCTAAACGTCAGCACCAAAACTATAAAACTCTGAGGAAAAAACATGGAAGTAACTCTCCAGGACCCAGGGTTGGAAAGAATTTCTTGGATAAGATTAAATGCATAAGCAAAAAAGGAAAAGATAGCTAAACTACACTTCATGAAAATCGAAACCTTCTGTACTGCAAATGAGAACATCAAGAAAGTGAAAACACGACCTACAAAATGAGAGGAAACATCTGCAAATTATATATCAGATAAGGAACTTATAACCAGAATATACAAAGAACTCTTACAATGATAAAAAAAAACTCAGTCAGATGCAATGGTACACATATATAATTCTAGCACTCTGGGAGGCTCAGGTAGGAGAATCTTGAGGCCAGGAGTTCAAAACCAGCTTAGTCAACACAGCAAGACCCTGTCTCTACAAAAAAATTTTTTAATTAAAAAAAAAAAACCCAATTTAAAAATGGGTGAAGAATATGAATAGCTATTTCTGAAAATATACATATATATATATATGGATACACACACACATATAAAATACACACACACACTCACACGCGCGCCAGGCCAGGCACAGTGGCTCAAACCTGTAATCCCAACATTTTGGAGGTCAAGGTGGGAAGATCACTTTAACCCAAGACTTTGGGACTAGCCTGGACAACATAATGAGACCCCATCTCTACAAAAAATAAAAAATGAGCCAGGCATAGCGGTGCACACCTGTAGTGCACACTTGAGAGGTGCACACTTGAGAGGCTAAGGTGGGAGGGCTGCTTGAACCTGAGAAGTTGGGTCTGCAGTAAGCCATGATGGCGCCACAGCACTCCAGCCTGCGTGACAGAGCAAGACTCTGTCTCAATAATAACGACAACAACAAAGATATAAAAATGGCCAATAAGCACATGAAATGTCAATGTCATTAGCTATTAGGGAAATACAAATCAAAAACACAAGATACCACTTCACAACTAGGATCTGTTTGATTACAAGATAGCTATTATCAAAAAGACAGAAAACAAGTGTTGGTGAGGATATAAAGAAATTAGAACCCTTACACATTCCTATAAAAATGTACAATAGGCTAGGCACAGTAGCTCATGCCTGTAAACCCAGCGTTTTGGGAGGCTGAGACAGAAGGATCATTTGAGGTCAGGAGTTCGAGACCAGCCTGGGCAACATAGTGAGACCCTCCCATCGCTACAAAAAGTTAGAAAATTAGTTGGACCTGGCGGTGCATGCCTGTAGTACCAGCTACTCAGGAGGCCCAAGGTGGGAGGATCACTTGAGCCCACGAGGTTAAGGCTGCAGTGAGCCATGACTGTGCTACTGCACTCTAGCCTGGGCAACAGAGCAACACTGTGTCTCAAAAACAAATAAAATAGTGCAGCCACTTCATAAAACAGTCTGGCAGTTCCTCATAAAGTTAAAACATAGTTACCACAGGACCTAGCAATTCCACTCCCAGGTATACACACAAGAGAAAGGAAAAACGTGTCCACACAAACATCTGTTCAAAGCAGCATTATTCCTAATAGTCAAAAGGTAAAAACAACCCACATGTTCATAAGCAGTTAAGTGGATAAACAAACATGGTATATTCATATAATGAAATATTAAGCAGCAACAAAAAGAAATGAAGTACTGATACAAGCTACAACATGGATAAACCTTGACAATATTATGCAAAGTGAAAAAAGCTAGTCACAAAAGACCATATATATGATTTCATTTACATATATGTGCAGAATAGGGAACTCTATAGAGACACAAAGCAGATTGTTGCCTAAAAACTCAGCAGGTTTGAGGGGAATAGGGAACGACTGCTAATGGGTATGGGTTTTCTTTCTGGATGATGAAATTATTCTAAAATTGACTGTGGTGATCGGTAAACAACTCAGTGAATATAGTAAAAATGGGTGAATTCTGTAAGAATGTTATTTCAATAATACTGTTTAAAAAACATAAAAAGAGTTCCATTAAATGTTCCTTGTATTACCCTATAATGTAATATTTTCCCAAAATTAAAAATATATATATTTTTTAAATTTCAAATGTGAATAATCACACTTGCAAACTTCTTCAAACAGCACCACTGAAAAAAATGGAGGGGTCAGGTACAGTGGCTCATGCCTATAATCCCAGCACTCTGAGAGGCCAAGGTGGGCAGATCACTTGAGCCCAGCAATTCGAGACCAATCTGGGCAATATGGCAAAACCCTGTCTCCACTAAAAGTAAAAAAACTAGCTGAGTATGGTGGTTATGGTCGTGCCACTGCACTCCAGCCTGGGTGATGGGAGTGAGACCCCATTTCAAAAATAAAAAAAGTAGGGGAAAGGTTATTCCTATCTGTCAGAGAAGTGGGGACATCTGAAAGGCTGAGGCGTGGTTCAAGTTACAGAATGAGGAAAGCATGCTCTGTATTTTAATGAAAGGGCTGGATAAGTGCTACACATGCACAAGCAATACTAAGCCACATAACACCGACAGAGCCACTATCAGAAGCATCTACATCACTTCAGGGCTGCCAGGAAAAGATGGCTGGTGGAATTCTTACAATATCTACAGCCATTACTGCCCCATGTTATTAGCAGGTCTATATAGTTTAAGTGGATTCCTGTCTATTCTGGACTGTTGAGGCCCCTCCATGTTTCTTCTGTGGGTGGTTAGGTTTTCTCTTTCCCAGCCTGCCTGAACAGGCTTATTTGACACTTTACCTGGCCTTGAACACCCTGAAACACATTCCTTACTTGTGTTCAGAGTCCAAGGAAATGCAAGATCACATTATTATTTTTAAAGCTTCTGATATGCTAGACATTTTATTTACTTGAGAAACCCTATGTCGAGGCCTCCTCAAAGCCTTGAGTTGGCTGCTAACTAGTGTGCAATAATTTAGTAAACTTTCATAAAACAATATAAAAGAAGAAGAAAAGGGAGAAGGATAATAAAAAAAACAAAGTCTATAGGATTTTTAGAACACACACACACCCACACACACAGGATTTACAAAAGACATAGAGGCTTTACTCTCTGAAGAGAGTACAACCAAAGACTTCTAAGCCAGAGAATACCAGGAAGAGTTAAGAAAAAAATTATCACTATGAAAATAGAGATGTGAAGCGGAAGTTTTTATTTTAGATTGGAGGCATCCAGCCTTTTTCCCCAAGAAGGTTCCCAGGGGCTGGCCAACTTTATACCCCGTAGACAGGAGACTGGAAATTGCTTATCTGAGGAATCTGACTGACTAAGCAAAAAGAACTAGAAATATTGACATCAAGAATTCCCCAATGAAACATCCCAGCCAGATTAGCCTCCAGGGAAGCTGGGAGGCTACCCACACCTAAGGAGCTTCCAATCAGCTTGTGATTGTCCCCCACGTACCACTAGACACAGTCAAAGAGCATCAGACATTTGAGGAAATATCCATTAGCAAAGACAGAAATGAAACAAAACAAAAACTTAGAAACTACGCAAGGAAAAGAAAACTTGTAAAAACAAAACCAAACCACCATTAACAGCCTCAGAGAAATAAGATACTCATGAAATGAGACATGAGTAACATGAGACATGTTAAAAAACATACTGAACAAAATTTTAAAAAGCACTTAAACATTACATATATGATAGCAAATTAAAAACGGAATAAAGATAAAATTGAGAAAATCTCCTACAAATAAATCAAAATCAATGAGATAGAAAACTGTAGAGGAATGAATAGATAAATTGGAGGTCTATAAAGAGATCAATGAAAGGGAGAAAAAAAAATTTAACTCAAAATAATTTTACAAAACTGAAGGCCATAAGCCTCCAGAATCAAAAGATCCACAGTGGTTGAAAAAGATCTACACCAAGAAACATGCGTAAGATAATATAAACATGTAAGATAATATAAGCTTCCAGACAAAGAAAAAACTAGGCTTCCTTTTAACAAACTGAATAGAAGGTCTCAAAAGGAACAGTACAAGCCAGAAGACCTTGCAGCACCACCTTCAACACTGTGAACAAAAACCACTGCAATCTGGGATTCTATACCCAGTTATACTGTCAATCAAGACGGTAGATTAGTAATTTACAGATATGCAAGGTCTTGAAAAATTCTACCTCTGGACATAACCTAACTGTCCATCAATGGAGAAATGAATTAAAAAATATGTGATACACAGGCTGGGCTTGATGGCTCACATCTGTAGTCCCAGCACTTTGGGAGGCCGAGGCAGGTGGATCACCTGAGGTCGGAAGTTGGAGACCAGCTTGACCAACACGGAGAAATCCCGTCTCTACTAAAAATACAAAATTAGCCAGGCATAGTGGCACATGCCTGGTCAGGTACTTGGGGGGCTGAGGCAGGAGAAATACTTGAACTCAGGAGGCGGAGGTTGCAAAGAGCCGAGATCATGCCATTGCCCTCCAGCCTGGGCAACAAGAGCGAAACTGTCTCAAAAAAAAATACACACACACACGTGCGATAAAATACTATTCGGCCTTAAAAAAGAAATCCTGTCATTTGTGACAACATGGATGAACCTGAAGGACATTACATTAATAAGCCAGATACAGAAAGACAAATACCCCACGATTTTACTTATTTGTGGGATCTAAAAGTCAAACTCACAGAAAAAGAGTAACACGCTGGTTACCAGAGGCTGAGAGGTAGAGAAACCAGGGAGATGTCTGTCAAAGGACACAAAATTTCAGTTAAGACAGGAGAAATAAGTTCAAGAGATCACACATCATGGTGATTACAGTAACAATATACTGTACATTTGAACATTGCCAAGAGTAGATTTTAAGTGTTCTTATCACAAAAAATGATAAATATGTGAAGTAATGCACGTTAAACAGCTTGATTTAGCCATTCCACAAGGTATACATATACCAAAACATCATACTGTATGCCATAGACACAATTTTTCCTTGTCAATGAAGAAAACTAATTTAAAGAAATTCTGGCCAGGCGCGGTGGCTCACGACTATAATCCCAGCACTTTGGGAGGCCAAGGCAGATGGATCATGAGGTCAAGAGAGCAAGACCATCCTGGCCAACACGGTGAAACCCATCTCTACTAAAAAATGCAAAACTCATCTGGCATGGTGGCGCATGCCTGTAGTCCCAGCTACTCAGGAGGCTGACGCAGGAGAATTGCTTGAAACCAGGAAGCAGAGGTTACAGTGAGCCGAGATCGCACCACTGCACTCCAGCCTGGCACCTGGCAACAGAGTGAGACTCTGTCTCAAAANAAAAAAAAAAAAAAAAAAAATTCTACCTCCAATGAACCCCTTCTCTGAAAGCTACTGAATGGTACTCTTCACAGAACAAGAAAATAAACCAAGAAAGCCAAAGACGTGGGAGCCTGAAAGAGGGGATTCAAGGAACTCCCTAGGGAGGCAGTGAAGAGAAATCAAAAGAACAAGCTATAAACAAGCCCTGAAGAATAATCAGTCCAGGCAAGAACATTGAGAAGTTCTTAGAAAGACTTTTCAAAAAGATGAGAATAAAAAAGTCTGGACAGGCTAGAGAAAACTGACACAGCCAGCATAGTCTAGAATGGAATTCGTGCTTAGTCAAAAAACTTAGCAACTGAATAAAACAAGTATTAACTCCAAGAAAAAATACTCTACTGCAAAGTACAATAATATGCTATAGATTACATACTACATGTACAAATATTACATATTTGTACAATTACACAAATTATAAGGTAATTCATGGTTTAGCAATGAATAGGATTTACAGTCATAAGATAAACCAAGAATATAAAGTTAACCAAATTATAACAGAGAATCAAGGAATAGAAAATGTATGCATGACAGACACAGAAGGTGTGACAGAGTCAAGTGTCAAATTCTGTGGGGAAAAACAACAAATAATGCCTAAAACCGAAAACGGTCAACAAGTTACAAAGTTCTCAGCAGTAAAAGTAACACAAACGGTTGTAACTGGCACTTCCATGGATGAAGGGCACAACTGTTCTTCTTGCTAAGCCTTACACAACTATTTGCCTCGAACCAAAGCCTTAAAATTATACTCCTGACTATTAGAGAAGAGGAAATGAGATGTAAGGGTACTAAAAGACCCAACTCTATTTTGTAGGTTTGGATATTATCTGGTATACAGACACCCAGGGAACACACTAAGCTGTGTCTACACTATGCGTTAGAGAGAAGGAAGAAAGTAGAACTGTGGGCACTATGCAAAGCTAAGTACAGAAATGCAAGCAAGTATTTCTTTCTTTCCAGGATTGGTAGGCAATGTCAAATTTTACAAAACTATGTTTTATACTGACAGGTACAAAAGACTAATAAAGGGAGAAGAGCTGGCTTCTAGAAGTTACAATCAATGTGAAATTAAAACTACCTTATTGCTGAATCTATTTAGCTTCTCTACTACAGAATGTTGCAAGATCTATGCATTCGGGACTCAGTTTCAAACCATTTACACAAGAAGAAACACAACCAAACCACTTAGTTCTAATGCATGATACTTCTAAGGACAATAAACAAAGTAAAAGGCTCATTCTACTATGTGATACTTTACCTGCAGAATTCTGTCCTGGGAAGCTGGCGTTCGTGGTGTTCTAAGAGCAATGCTGTTGTTGGTGACATTGTACTCAGACAAAAGAGTACTGGAAGCAGAGTTTGTTATGCCAGATTCCTCGGCAGTTTGACGTGCAATTTCACTTGCTTGGCCTACTTTTACAACTTCCTGGAGTTCTGCATCTGAAATCTAAAAGGACACAATTATCATAGTAAGCAACATTTTAACTGAGGCCAGGCATAGTGGCTCACACTAATAATCCCAACACTTTGGGAGGCCAAGAAGGGCAAACTGTTTGAGCCTAGGAGTTCGAGACCAGATTGGCCAACATAGCGAAACTCAGTCTCTATTTAAAAAAAAAAAAAACACCAACATTTTAACTGAGAACTGACACAGCTTTAAATTTCCATATTCCAGAAAAATGAATTGCTGAAGCTGTGCGATTAGTATCAGGGGTTCACTGTAGTACTCATCTTTTTTGTGGCTTTGAAAGTTTCCGTAATATAGCTTCAGAAAGCCTTTCCTAACAAATGTGGGGGGAAAATTCATATATGATATAGAATCAAGCTACATAGGCTGTATCACTATGCTGAAATTCTTTCAAATCAACCTATCAATGTACCAAGAATGTAAAATAGCAGTATTTATACAAAATTATTCATCAATATGTGGGAGGAGAAAGACTGAAAACCAATTAAAATATCACACAGAAAGAGTCCAGTGAACCACAAGATCCGTAAGAAAATCTAAAGGTGTCATGTTAGTAATTTCACCAAAATAAATATCCTAAGGTGTACTAAGAAAAAAATTGAAGACAAAATTTCAATTTAATAATTATCCCCATTAGGAATGGCAGAATATGACAAAATTAGTTTATGCCCAAGAATCCTGTGTTGATGCAGCCAATGTGCTCATTTGGGAAAACAGTTCTTCTGGTCTCCCATGTCCTTTCCTCCACACCATTAAATCTGTCCAATTCTACCAAGCTGTACTACTCAAAAAAAAAAAAAGGTTACTCTAAGGTCCCATGTCTCTGACCAACTACAGTAAGTCAAAAGAATACAGCCTGTAATAAGCTGAATGAAGGAATGTTTGTATCTCTTTTCTCCACAACTTCCAGATTCACAATTGTTGTCTCAAAAAAGAGAAGCGTAACACAACGAAACATTCCCTGGGAAAAGGCAGCTTAAAGTCCACAAAGCCAAATCATACCTTTACCCTGGTCAGCTACAAAAAAGAAGCCCTAACCTGTTGACAAAATGTTAAAAGCTAACAATTACTTACCAAACCATCATATGAACAGTTTAGGACCTAATACAATAATTTATACCGAGAAGTTGAAACTATCTTATCATATTATATCACAATTACTTGTGAGTTTTTTTGTTTGTTTGTTTTTGAAATGGAGTCTCACTTTGTTGCCCAGGCTGGAGTGCAGCGGGAACGATCTCGACTCACTGCAACCTCCACCTCCAGGGCTCCAGCAATTCTCCTGCCTCAGCCTTCTGAGTAGCTGGGATTACAGATGTATGCCACTACACCTGGCTAATCTTTGTATTTCCAGTAGAAACAGGGTTTCACCATGTTGGCCAGGCTGGTCTTGAACTCCTGACCTCAGGTGATCCGCCCATCTCAGCCTCCCAAAGTGCTGCGAAAACAGGCATGAGCCACCACAGCAGGTGTGAGGACAGTGGTCAGCCCACAACCACTTGTTTTTGCGTATGTCTCACCCACTAAACTGAATTTCTTAAGAGCATCCAGCACAAATGTGGTACACAGGCCTTCAAATGTTTGCTGAATAAATGATATAGCATATAAATTCACACAGTGAAAAATTTGCTTTTATCAGATTACCTGAGGGGCAGGAAGAACTAGTTTGCTTCTCTTTTTAGTAAATTCAGAAACACCACTAGTTTGAAGAATAGCTGACGGTAAATCAGATTCTTTTTTCCTTTTCAAATGCTGTTTGTCTTTTTTTCTATCTCTTCCTTCTTTTTCACTGTCATGGATCAAGGCAGAGAAGAGATTTTTAAGTTACATATAGGCAAAAACATTAAAATCCATACAAATACTCATACCCTTTGAACAATCTCTTTTCTAAGACAATAACTAAAAAGGCCATGCACGGTGGCTCACGCCTGTTAACCCAGCACTTTGGGAGGCTGAGGTAGGTGGATCACCTGAGGTCAGGGGTTCAGCCTGGCCAACATGGTGAAACCCTGTCTCCACTAAAAATACAAAAATTAGCCAGGCATGGTGGCATGCACCCATAATCCCAGCTACTCAGGAGACTGAGGCAGGAGAATCATTAGAATCCAGGAGGTGGAGGTTGCAATGAGCCAAGATCATGCCACTGCACTCCAGCCTGGGCAATAGAGAAAGACTCCATCTCAAGTAAAAGAAAAAAAAAAGAGACAAAAACTAAAAGAAGACCAAAAAACAATATATATTAAGTAGTTCCCTACACCATTACTTACTATATTCAGGATGAAGGCAAACTCAAGAATAGCAATAAAATTATTATTGAAGTACTAAATATTAAAATATACAAGTATAAAGATAAAGATAAGCAAAACATTCCACATGTCAAAAGAAAAACATTCCTGCATTATGAATACATTCAATAAGAACGTCTGTGCACATACGAAAAAGTATGACAAGCATGTAAAAGGGAAAATAAGTATATGAAAAAGATAAAATTAAAACATAATTTTTAAATTTCTCTTTAAAACTGGTATTAAATTGTCATGATTCTTAAAATTCACAATTTTTTTAAAAAGGCTATTTTAATACTGACAAATGACATCTAAACATGGTTGGGATGTCTAAAGCCAGGCGCAAAGCAGTCTTTGAAAGCTCCAGGAATACCTCCTCCCCTTCTGCATGTCTTTCTTGCCTCCTGCACTTAGTACTCCTTCCAAAAATTGTTTTCCTGCTAAATCTCTTTATTTGTAGAGCCTACCTAAAGCAAAGTCCTAATCTGAGGAATACAGCGGAGTACATCTAAGAAAATCCTATTTTACAATGGCTGATAGCTGTTGTTTTATAACAATTCATGTCAACAGAAATGAAAAGTCAACAGAGCAGAAAACTTTTAAAATTCCTCGACAACCATAAAATACTCTCCCTACAATATTTATGTATGAGATTTAAAGAAACTAAAAATCTCAAGAAATAGGGAAAATCTGCTATCCTCTAAGACAAAGATTTTGTAAATGTATACCTATCCCCATCAAGTGAAAAATCAGTAAGATTTTTCTTTTAATTTCATCTTAATAAAAACAAGATAAAATTTTTCACTAGAAAAGACTAAAAGAGCCGGGCATGGTGACTCATGCCTGTAATCCCAACACTTTGTAAGGGATGTGAAGGGAGGGTAGCTTGAGCCTAGGAGCTCAAGACCACCATGGATAACATGGCAAGAACCATACATCTCTACAAAATATAAAAAATTAGCCAGTCATGGTGGTGCACATCTGTGGTCCCAGCTACTTAGAAGGCTGAGGTGGAAGGATTGCTTAAGTCTAGGAGGATACAATGAGCTGTGATCATGCCACTGCACTCCAACCTGGGTGACAGAGTGAGACCTCGTCTTAAAAAAAATTTTTTTTAAAGACTAAAAAAAACCAGACTCAATTTTGACAGATTCCTCAGCCACTAGGTAAAATCTATTCATAAATGCATATAAAAGTTACGATGTGATTCAAAGAGTACATGGTCCATTCAGAGCCATACATTTAATTCAAGAGCCAAAAACAGCATTCTGTGCTAAAAAAAACATGACAGCCAGGGTCCCTAATTTTCTCAGAAAGGGAAATCCATTAAAATAAATAAAACCAAACGTAGGCCACATTGTACTAATAAAAATCTAGGCCAGGCACAGTAACTGATGCCTATAAACCCAACACATTAAGGAGGATTGCTTGAGGCTAGGATTTGAGACCAGTCTGGACAAGAAAAGGAGATCTCATCCTAAAAATTAAAAAAAAAAAAAAAAATTAGCTAGTGTACACCTGCAGGCCTAGCTACTCAGGGGGCTGAGGTGGAAGGACTGCTTGAGGCCAGCAGGTCAAGGCTTCATTCAGTAAGCCATGATTGCGCCACTGCACTCCAGCCTGGGCAACAGAGCAAGACCCTGACTCAAAAAAAAAAAAAAAAATTTAATTTTAAAAAATTCAAATTAATTTTAAAAATATGGCTCTGAGAATAATACTTGACCCTTTGTAAGACTCGTCTTACTATACCTTTCCATTTCCAAAATCAGAAAGGCAACTTACGATCTTAGCTCCCCATCAAGATCCTGTTGTCTTAATTTCCTGAAATCTGCATCAAGAGCCTGGTAGTTTTCCTCAGAAGTATCATAAAAACCAAGGGCAGGCTTTTTTTCAAATGGGATTTCAGCATTATAATCCACCCCTCTCTTCCTTTTTCTTTTCTTCTGAATTTCTATGCCAGCTGCTCGAAGTTCTCTTCTTTTTTGGAGGGCAGCAAGACGTCTGAAAAGAATGCAAAATCACCTTGAAAATAATCTGCCATGTGACAAGGATGAATTATCCAATACAGTTTAAAAAAAACCTATCCATTTATTTGGGGAAGAAATATTTATTTAAATCCTTACCTCACACCATTCACTAAACAAATCCTAGTTTTAATTTAAAGATGCACACACACATGCAAATAATAAGGCAAAAAGAAAAACCAAAAGAAACTAAAAGCAAACATGTATCTTATCTCTGGATGGAAATGTACTTACTAAATATAAACTAAATAAATGGCAAAAGAAAAAAAATAAAAAATAAAAAACAATTTTTGCATTTTAATCCACCCATCTGCACATTGAACAGCTTCAAGATTTAAAATTTATAACTGTAACATGACAAAAACTCATAAATGAAATTAAAAGGCAAATAGTAGGGAAAAAATATCTGCAATTAGTACTAAGGATAAATATAAAGAGTCTTAAGCAAAGTTTTCTTTTTTTTTTTTTAAAGGAACTCAAAGGGGGAAAAAGAGCAAAAGAAAACAATTTACAAAGGAAAAACTGCAGGTAGCTAAAATGACAAAAGTCTTATTTAAGTTAATAATTAAAGAATCACAAATTAACAAGTACCATTTTTACATATCTAATTAATATCATTCAGTTTTTCTGTTTTGGTTTAATGGCAAAGCTGCAAAAAATGGACAGTCTGCTGCACTGGTAATGAGAAACTATATTGGTGCATATTTTCCCAAAGAGAAGTTGGAAATACACATTCATAGTCTAAAGATTTTCATATTTTTTTAGCAGCAATTTCACTCCTTAGCCTTTAGCCTAAGGAAATAAGTCAGACTATGAGTAAGGACTTAACTACAAAGCTGTTCACTAAGCACTGTTTATAAGAGTGGATAGCTGGATGCAATCTAAACATCCATCAATAAGAAATTAAATGCATTTGTAAGATATCAGCCTTTTATATAAACTTTTAAAAGGCTATAAATCTACTCTGACATGGAAAGAGGCCCAAGACATACTGCTGTGTAAAAAATGTTAGAAAGTTTACATGTCACAGAGCAACATGTAAGAACGGTATGCGCCGGGCACGGTGGCTCACGCCTATAATCCTAGCACTTTGGGAGGCCGAGGTGGGTGGATCACCTGAGGTCAGGAGTTCAAGACTAGCCTGGCCATCATGGTGAAACCCCATCTTAAAAAAAAAAAAAAAAAAAAAAAACTGTATGCATATCTATGAGTGAATATATGCCTGAGGAGATACGAAGGATGTCCACCAAAATATTAACAATGACAGTCACTGGAAGGTGGAATTCCATTTAATTTTTAATTTTTTTCTTTGTGTCTTCCGATGTTGCTATAGCTATAATGATTTCATGATAAGAAAAGCTATTCACAATATTAAAGAGAGAAAACAAGTCAGCAACAGTATATATTACTGACTTCCAGCATGACAGCATGAGGAACTCCATAAACCCACTACCCAGGGAGAATGGTGAAAACTATATATATTTAAAAAACAACCAACTAAAATCTCTGGAGAGGATCTGAAGCAGAAACAGCAAATATATAAACATTAACTGAAGAAAATCTACTTAAACTCGGTTAAAAAAAGTAAGAATATAATATTTAAATCAAGACCCACTCCCTCTTTCCCCCCACCTCAGAGAAACAGAGACTCCATTCCACACAAGTGCATCCAGCAACCCAGGGCTCCTTCTCCCCTCCAGCTCCCAGCAGTAGGACTTTCATTCCAAGAGGACTAGGCCATCAGCATTTCTAGTGGCAAAGTTCCATCAAGTGTCTGGGAAGTGAGACTTCCTTCCTCCATCCAAACAGAACAGAAGTCTCAGCTTTGGGCACAGTGCTGCCAATACTAGAGCCCTGACAGCCTTTGCCCTGGCTTATGGGATGAGGGTTCCACGCTGAGGGTGGTAGGGGGCGGGGAAGGGCAAGCCAAGGAAACCTTGGGTTGCTGTCCACCCCCCACTCCCCACCAAACACTCAGCTAATAAAGTAGGGCTGTCACTTAGAGACAAGCCCCATCAGAGCTCTGGGGAAGAAGCAGGACAGATAACTGAAAGCCTCACATCTCTCCTCAAACAAAAGGACTTCATTTGCAACAGAGTGTAGAGAAGTTCAAGCCTAAGGGCACTCTCAAAAACACTGGAAGTTGTGGTAAAAGGCAATTGGGAAGAAACTTGACAGACTCAATGGAGATACCAATGAATCTGTAGGCCTACTAGTCTGACAGAAACAAGGAATGAAGGCTGGGAGGAGGGAACCCTCACTGAGGTGAGAACAAATCTCAAACACTGATATCAGTAATTATCCCTTCAAAGGAGCCCAAATTTGATTGCATCAATTCGTAGTGCAATTTATGCCTTGGGACATTGCTGAAAACAACACAGCAAACAGCTGGCAATTAGTAGAACTTAACAGTGAAACGAATGTCAAAGAGAGCCCTGCCCAAACTATGCCATCCCAGGGTGTCTGTGAGCATAAGACTGCCTCCTTGAGGAGCAACATCAGATGCTTCACATTTCTCATGGGAGGGAAAGGAAGAACAGATTGAACAATGTGTCTAAAATTGGCCAGACACATTGGCTGATGCCTGCCTGTAATCCCAGCAATTTGGGAGGCCAAGGCGGGAGGATCACCTGAGGTCAGGAGTTTGAGACCAGCCTGGCCAACATGAGGAAACCCCGTCTCTACTAAAATACAAAAATTATCCAGGCATGGTAGAGAGCACCTGTAATCCCAGCTACACGGGAGGCTGAAGCAGGAGAACTGCTTAAAACTGGGAGGCGAAGGTTGCAGTGAGCCAAGATTGTGCCACTGCACTCCAGCCTGGGTGACAGAGTGAGACTCAGTGTCAAAAACATAAATAAATAAAATAAGCCAGTCACCAAACAAGTAAACAAGCAAATAATAAATGGGGGCTGGGGAGAGTACCCAGAATTGCTGTATCATCTAAAATATCTAGTTTCCAACAAAAAATTGTAAGACATGCAAAGAAACAGGAAAGAATGATCCATATGCTAGAAAAAAACATAAGCAACAGAAACTGCCTACGAGAGCAACCAGATGTCGGATTAACAGACTTGAAAGTAGCCATTATATGTTCCAAAACCAAAAGGAAACCAAAAAGTAAAGGAAGATATGATGACAATGTTGCATCAAATAGAGAATATTAGTAAAGAGAGAAATGTTTAAAAAGAACCAAATGGAAGTTCTCAAATTGAAAAGCACAAAGCTGATCAGCTAACTTGGGAAAAGGAACGAAATAACAAAAATGGGGAAAAAAATTTTAAGAAAAATTATTTAATTTTTTTAAAAAGTGGCTGGGCACAGTGGCTCACGCTTATAATCCCAGCACTTTGGGAGGCCGAGGTGGGCAGACTACCTGAGGTCAGGAATTTGAGACCAGCCTGGCCAACAGGGTGAAACTCTGTCTCTACGAAAAATACAAAAATTAGTTGAACATGGTAGCACACGCCTGTAGTTCCAGCTACTCAGGAGGCTGAGGCAGGAGAATTGCTTGAACCCGACAGGTGGAGGTGAAGTAAGCAGAGATTGTACCACTGCACTCCAGCCTGGGTGACAAAGCAAGACTCTGTCTAAAAGAGAAAAAAAAAAAAGTACAAAGCTGAAATGTAAACTTCACTAGAAAGACTCAACAGGAGAGAAAAAGAATGAAGAAATATGAACAGAGCCTCAGAGAAATATGCGGCACTATTAAATGCACCAACATAAGCATAACAGGAGTACCAAAAGGAGAGAAGTGAAAGGGGCAGAATAAAATATGTGAAGATATGTAATGGCCGAAATTTTGAAAAATTTATTGAAAAATATTAATCTACATATCCAGTAAGCTCAATGAACTACAAGAAAGATAAACAAAAAGAAATCTACAAACAGACACAACATATTAAAAATGCTGAAAGCCAAAGACGAGAAGATTTAAAACCAATAAGACAGGCCAATCACAGTGGCTCGCACCTGTAATCTCAGCACTTTGGGAGCCCAAGAAAGATGGATGGCTTGAGGTCAGGCGTTCAAGACCAGCCTGGGCAACACAGTGAGACTCTGTCTCAACAAATTTTTTTTTTTTTTAAATGAGGTGGGCATAGTGGTGTGCATCTGTAGATTCAGCTACTCAGGAGGCTAAGGCAGAGGATTACTTGAGCCCAGGAGTTCAGGGCTGCAGTGAACTCTGCACTATAACCTAGGCAACAGAGAAAAACCCTCTCCTAAAAAAAATTAAATTAAAATTAAAAGCAATAAAACAAAAATGATTCAGCACTTACAAGGAAATCTCAGTAAGATTTACAGTATTTCTCATTAAAACAATACAGTATGATTCAATTTTGTAGAAATGTTAGTGTATATATATATATACATATAAATACACATCTATGTTGAAAGAAAGGTTTAGAGAGATATATTTCAAATTTTAAAGTAATTTCATTCTTTAAATAATGGAAATAAAGACTTCAAACCACATTAGAAAACCTTTACACCATAATGCTAAATGAATATAACCAAGTCATAAAGCATTATATCGCCTATGTCCCAAAATTAGAACATTAACAATGCTGGAAGGAAAAATGTGCTACTTTTATAATCAATAAAAAACTGCTTTAAGTTAAAAGGTAGATATGTAATTTAACATTTAAAACAAGTAGCCCCGCGCTACACTCTGCATAAAGGCTAACCCAGCCTGTTATAATATAACTTATAAAGATTTGCAGAATCTATAAGAATGCCTACAAGAAATTACAGGGTAAATTAAAATCTGCAAATTTTATTTAAAGCAGTCAATGCTAGCCATACTTGGAGATTTTTCACATATGTATTTGCTGTATCCCTGGCCCAATCCACATGGTTAAAAGGCTCTAAAAACTTGGTCCCCAACAACCATGGATAAAAATGGAAAAGTGATTTTTTTTCAACCTTACTCACAGAATTTAACTCTAAATAGTATACAGAATAGAGAGATGGCCAAGAATGGGAGAAAATTTAGTACCTCCTCTTGGTTTCTGTTTACTGTCCCAGGCAGCTCATACCCTCAACATAAGTTAACTATTCTAGGCTAGCAACTGGCCAGCTCTGCCAACATACATCCTCAGGCATGAAAAAAATCCTCCATCCCAGAATCTGGCACTTCAAAGCCATTAATTCCAACATACTGCTAGTCATCAGGTGAAGAAGCACCAGCAGGCCAACCTGGGGTCCACAAAGGGGCACTGTGTAGGACAGGGAGGTTATTCCAGGGCCAGTCCAGATTTGCCCTTTACTGACTTCATCTTGGATTCTGAGTTACTGGGACATCAATCATGGACTTAACCAAAAGGAAAAAAGGGGAAAGTGAAGAAAATCCTGGGTCAAAGACAATGTGCAATATATATTCATTTACTTTTTAAATAAAGATATCTGTGAGGGCCTAAATTTGGTTCTAGGCTCATTAATTCCCTCTTTGTTCAGCCAAGTATTCTGTTTCACAGCCAGTGCCTGCCCAATACCAATCAAGGAAAGTAACTAATTAGCAGTCATACAAAAGACATATAATCTTGTGTGTCCTAAAATCATGACTCCAAAATAGCTACAACAAATGAAGCTCTCATATGACAACAGAACAAACTCAACATACTGGATAAACTGGGCATTACTTCTGCCACAGCTTAATTTTTTAAAATATGGTTTTCTCTAACTATTCTGAAATGGTTAGGGAAAAAAAATACAAGATGTTTTCAGAGAAATAAAGAAGGTAAAGAATACTAGCAAAATGAGAATTGGACAATTCCAATTATTATTCACCCAACAGGGTTAATAAATCATGCCATTTTTATTGGTCCTAAGGATGCCTAGACTAATTACTGAACTGTGAATGGCAACAACCACACTGTGACATTGTGAAATAATATATTTGGTCTTCATCCCTGTTTCCAACAATGAGTTGAGTGATGGCTGTCACCAGAAAGACCAAGACAGGATTAGAGGACTGGGACTTTCAGCTCTACTCCCCAACCTCAGGGGAGGGGAGAAGGGCTGAGGGTTGAGTTGATAAGCAATGGCCAATGATGTAATCAATCATGCCTATGTAATGAAGCCTCCATACAAACCCAAAAGGACAGAGTCTGGAGAACTTGTGGGCAGCCAAATACATGGGGATTCCAAAAAGGTGAACAAGAACACACCCACTTGCTCGGAGGGTGGCATATCCCAACTTCAATGGGACATAAGTGCCTGCACTCAGGACCCTTCCAGACTTCACCCTATGTATCTCTTCATGTGGCTGTTAATTTGTATCTTTTAAAATATCCTTTATAATAAACAAGTAAATGTGAGTAGGTGTTTCCTTGAGTTCTGTGAGCCCTCTAGCAAATGAATGGAACCCAAGGAGAAGGCAGTGGAACCCAGCTCTTTGGTCAGAAACACAAGGAAAACAACCTGAGGCTTACGGACAGCATCAAAACTGGGGTTCTGTCTTGTGGGACTGTCCTCAACCTGTGAGATCTGGAGCTATCTCCAGATAGACAGTATTAGAATTAACTGAATTAGAGGACAACCTGCTATCCACTGCAGGATTGCCTGCTTGCTGGTGGTTGGGAGGGTGGGGGGAAGAAAACACCTATCTGGTCACAGAAGTATTCTGTGTTGATTGTTAAGTGAAAAAAACACTTTGCTTTTTATTCCTATATCCACACATACCTTGCTTCTTCCAATTGTTTCTCTCTTGCTTTCCTCTTGGCCTTCTTTCCCTGAGTATTAGCCAAGCGAGCTCTGGCTTCAGAAAGCATCTCAAGTTCATCTGCAAAAATTAAAAGAAGAAAAACTGAGGCCGCCATCATGAACGACACAGTAACTATCCACACTAGAAAGTTCATGACCAACTGACTACTTCAGAGGAAACAAATGGTCATTGTCCTTTACCCCGGGAAGGCAACAGTGCCTAAGACAGAAATTTGGGAAAAACTAGCCAAAATGTACAAGACCACACCGGATGTCATCTTCATATTTGGATTCAGAACTCATTTTGGTGGTGGCAAGACAACTGGCTTTGGCATGATTTATGATTCCCTGGATTATGCAAAGAAAAATGAACCCAAACATAGACTTGCAAGACATCGCCTGTATGAGAAGAAAAAGACCTCAAGAAAGCAACGAAAGGAACGCAGGAACAGAATGAAGAAAGTCAGGGGGACTGCAAAGGCCAATGTTGGTGCTGGCAAAAAGTGACCTGGAGATTGGATCACAGCCAAAGGGGTAAAGGTGCCGCAATGATGTTACCTATGGCTGTTGTGGATTTTTCACAAGCAGCTTAATAAACGAAAAACTTTTGGGTGGAGAAAAAAAAAAGAAGAAGAAAAACTAAGTTTTTCTTAGTTCTTACATACCTTAGAGGCAAGGTATCACGTAAGAGACACTCTATTACTCAAAATGAGAAAAAAAGATAAATATACTCATGATGTAGCATAATGGAAACAGCTTGAGTTTTGAAATCAAAGAACCTAGGTTAAAAATCAGGCCCACCACTTGCTAGCTATGTGACCTTATAGTCACTTACTCACCCTCCCTAAGTATATTTTCCTATAAAATTGGAATACAGTTCCTACTTCACAAGAATGTTGAGAAGAGCTAAGTAAAATGAAATATGTAAAGCATCCTATTCATCAAACAGTGGCTACAATTATTGTATCCTTCATTATCATCAACTAACTGACACAGCACAAATTGTGAAATATGGTAAAAACTATTTAATTATGAGAGAACTGCTATCATTAGATGCTTTTTTTTTCCCTCAGAACAATTTCTCTCCTCCAATACATTTTTCATGGCTCTGTAGAATGGAATAATACATGCCACTATTGATGCCTCAGAACAATTCCTATGCAAGACTGTCCAACTAAATCACATGGGAACTTGTAAAATACTCAGATTTCAAGACCACTGCTCTTCCCTTGCCCCTCACACCACCCCAGATGTACTGACTCAGTATATATAGGGGAAGCCCTGATATATACTATTTTTAAATGCACCCCCTGTGATAATGATGCAGCCAGCCTAGCCACAGCCTGCCTTTGGGAACCACTACATTCAAACTTTTACATTTTAGAAACTCAACAAATATTCACTGAGTGCGTCACAACAACCCTGCAGCAGATATTAGTATTCTCCATCTAGCAACAAAGGGAATCACAGTTCAGAGAGATTTTATGACTTGGCTAAGGTCAAACAACTAATAGGTGGCACACACAGGTTGAAAATCCAATTCTTGATTCTTTCTGTTAATACATCATACTTTACATATTTACAGGGTACATGTGAGAGTTTGTTACATGCACAGAATGTGTAATGATCAAGTCAGGGTATCTTGGTATCCATTGCCTTGAGTATTTATTTCAGATCACTCTTCCAGCTACTTTGAAATACATAATACACTGTGGCTAACTATAGTGACCCTATCCTGCTACTAAACATTGCAACTTATTTCTTTTTTTTTTTTTTTTTTT
>NW_016107512.1:3116521-3119618 GCF_001604975.1 Cebus imitator | reverse complement strand
GTCTTGCTCTGTTGCCCAGGCTGCAGTGCCGAAGCTTGATCTTGGCTCGCTGCAAACTCAGCCTCCTAGGCTCAAGTGATCCTCCCATCTCAGCCTCCCCAGTAGCTGGATCTACAAGCATGTGACACCACACCTGGCTAATTTTTTAATTTTTTATAGAGGCAGGGTTTCACCATGTTGGCTAGGCTGGTCTCAAACTCCTGGACTCAAGTGATACGCCCAAAGTGCTGAGATTACAGCCGTGAGCCACCATGCCCAGCCTACATTTTCTTTATCCATTCATCCATTGATGGACACTTAGATTGATTCCATATACTTTCTAGTATAGAACTCCTGATTCAATACCTCACAGAATCACTTGTAAGTCTCCATCACTGTCTCACAGTGTTGCCTTCTCACACAGAATAAATAACTTGCCTATAGTCAAATTAGTAATTAATAGGAGGACTGAGGTCCAATATTCCGACTTGTTGCCTCTCTCCATGGAATAGGAATGAGAAACAGGATCCTCAAGAGCTCGCCCCTAGCCTCTGAAAAATCCACCCAGTAGACACTACTCAACTTTAAAGACAGGGTCTCGTTATGTTGCCCAGGCTGGCCTCCAACTCTTGGGCTCAAGAGATTGTCCCACCTCAATGTGCTTAGCAGCCAGCACTACAGGCACACACCACCACACCCAGTAACACTGCTTAATTAACTGAACTGAAGAAACAGAAGATAAAGGGGTACTATTCAGAAAAAGCAATTACTCTATAACAGAACACACTGGACACATTTGGAAAGATACTTAGAATAAGAACTGCTAACAGAATTGGCTGCCAGGTATGGTGGCTCACACCTATAATCTCAACTCTTTGGGAGGCAGAGAAGGGAGGACAGCTTAAGCCCAGGAGTTTGAGACCAGCCTGGGTAACACAGGGAGACCCCATCTCTACAGAAAATTAAAAAATTAGCCAGGCATGGTGACACACATCTGCAGTCCCAACTACTCAGGAGGCTGAGGTGGGAAGATCATTTAAGCACAGGAGGTGTGAACACTGCAGTGAACCATGATTGCGCCACTGCATTCCAGCCTGGGTAACAAGAGCAAGACCTTGTCTCAAAAAAAAAAAAGAGGAAGGGATTCTAAAGTAGAGGAGTTCAGAAAGGAACTAAAAGAGTTAAAAAGAGACCTGAGGAGTTTATAGTTACCAAAGAAATAAATTCCTCAAAGCACACACTTACCCTCATCCATATCAATTGGATCAGGCCGCGCTGGTTTTGTTTCTGGATTTGGATCTATTTCTCCAGGTTTAAGTTTTCGTGGATCATCTGTTGTTTCCTCTTCATTGTCTCGTTGGGCAGCTTTATCCCTAGAAAAAAGCCCATATGAGTTAGTCACACTGTAATACCATTTAGTGTTAAAAATTACCAGATTTCCAAGCTCTGGCACTCTTCCCTGCCCCCAAAAAAAAACAATGGATGGGCTTTAACAAAATAAAGCCTTTCTACATCACTTCATTTCAAAGAGATGATATTAAAATTCGCAATTTCAGTGACTGCTATCACTTTGAAAAAGGACCCAACAGATCCTAATCACAACTGCAGTAAAACCACACAGACTTTAAAAAAAAAAAAAAAAACTATTAGTAAAGAACCAAAATGTTGCAATAGTCAATTCTCAGCAGCATGATTATGGTGGCTTTTATTTGCTCTTTTACTATTTTTTCCCCAGATTTTCTATGATGAACATGCATGACTTGTATAATTTTTTTCAATTATTATTTTAAGAAGTATATAACAGAAGGCATAACTCTGATCAACCATATGAGATTTGGAAAATGCCATCCAATGGCTTCAGCTCTGGCTTTACTCACATCTGTAATTAAAAGTTTAAAGAGAGAAAATACTAAAACTTTACTCAGCCTCTTTTGGAACAGATACATATATTCTACACTGCTTCTGAAGATTCACTTACAGAAGAAATTCATAGTGTTCTAAGCACTGGGCCGCTGTTCTTCCAATGATTGGAGCAATGGTCCTCCACTGAGTTGGCATCAACTTGGCCAAGTGCAAGAGTTTTTCCTCTTCTTCTCTGGACCATTCCGTCTTCTTAATGCTTGGATCTAGCCATTCATACCTATTAAAAAGAGATCATTTTATGTATTAATCAGTTACCTGGCATAAATACCCAATTTGCACAATGGATACACTGACTTCTAGTGTCTGAAAAACAAATGCTCTCATCCTTCAATTACTAAAACTGTTCTTTTTTGACAACAGAATATTTGCTGTGTGGTTACACTCACCCCAGTCAATATTCCCCATTTAATCACAGGTTCTATTTTGTTTTAATTATACAAGATTAGTAATGGTTAAAAATTACTTGACTGAATCATCATATGTCTTCTTTCCCAACTACCATTTGTTTTTATTTTATACTCTTCTAGAAATTGTGAAATATCTGGAAGACAACACAACCTCATATTTTTTAGTGTTTCTAGTTTTCATACCATTTTCTCATGCTGTGATTCTCACAACATGGCTTCTTTTTTTTTTGGAAGCAGTCTCACTCTGTCACCCAGGTTAAAGTGAAATGGCATAGTTTACAGGTGCCCACCACCACCACGCCCAGCTAATTTTTTGTATTTTTAGTAGAGATGGGGTTTTATCATATTGGCCAGGTTGGTCTCGAACTCCTAACCTCGTGATCCGCCCGCCTCTGCCTCCCAAAGTGCTGGGATTACAGGCGTAAGCCACTGCAACCGGCCAGTGTCTTACTTCTTTAAGCATTGGACTTTCACTCAATTCACCATATGCTTTCATTTGATATGCTTTAAAACTTAAGTAAAACTACTATGACAAGCCCTCTCTCTTTCCTAATGCCCCAGTGAGCCCACCTTTTCCATACAGTCTACTTAGCTGGATGACAGACAGGCAAACAGAAGTTACGTCCTACCAAGTATCAGAGCAGGAACTGTTAACACAGAAATCAGAACCAATTTTTTAGCCTAAAAATCATCTTCCTCTTAACAGCCAATTTCTACATTTTTTTTTTTTTTTTTTGAAGAGTCTTGCTCTGTTGCAGGGGCTGGAGTGCAGTGGCGCAGTCTGAACT
>NW_016107512.1:3106686-3116505 GCF_001604975.1 Cebus imitator | reverse complement strand
TTTTTTTTTTTTTTGAGTAGAGTCTTCCTCTGTTGCTCAGGCTGGAATGCAGTGGCACCATCTCCACTTACTGCAACTTCCACCTCCTGAGTTCAACCAATCCTCCCACCTCAGCCTCCCAAGTAGCCACCACGCCTAGCTAACTTTTGTATTTTTAGCAGAGGCAGGGTTTTCACCATGTTGGCCGGGCTGGTCTCAAACTCCTGACCTCAGGTGATCCCAGCCTTGGCCTCCCAAAGTGCTGGAATTGCAGATGCACCTGGCCAATTTCTACATTCTGATCCTTTCTCCTACCCAGGTACTTAGGAAATTAGGTCATTCTTGTACAATCCAAAGTATGTTCCTAACACCACATGAGTTGGGGCTGCTGCTAAATAACTCATGCCAAGAACACACTATAGAGCTTCATGTGTCCACTGCCCTGTGATTTAAGAGGTGACACCACAGGTTCAGAGCTCGCTTACATTATGTTTTAATATATATATATTAAATATGTTTAATACATATTATACAATATTCTATTATTAAATATAAAATATATGTTTCAACTTTATTGAAACTCAACTACTGTAGGCTTACTTAGAAAATTAACCAGTATTTTTTATTTATTTGAGAAAGTAAGGTCCAAAACAACTAACTTATGCACTTTTAGAACACAATTCATTTACAAGCTGGGGCTCACCTGTCCCTACAAGTAGACTTTGTATGCTTCACAAAGCACTCTCAAATACATTAACCCATTTATATGGTAACTCATCTCTATCAGTTGGGACCAAGTATTATTACTCCTAATTGGGAGAAAACAATGGCAGAGGAGAGGGGATAGAAAAATGGCTTACCTAAGATCACAAAGGAAGCAAGTGACAGCTAAGTCAAAAATCCAAGTTCCCATCTCCCACTCCATGCCTTGTTATCTCATGATGTCTGCTTTCTTTGATAAGGTTCACAGAACTGGCATTTTCCTTCATCATAATTAAGCTCCTTTTATGTTTTCGTCTTATTAAACTGGTACATACCATCTGGCTTTGCACTGCTTTGCTGATTTTCTATGCAGCAACGAAGCAATCCTAGACCACTGGTTTTTCCCATATTTCATAACTGCTGCTTTCAGAATTTCATCCTAAAAAAAAAATTGCCAGAGTACATTCAGTCACAAAACTCCAAGTGAGAAAAGACAAAATTTAAATTAACTCTGATAGGGCTGCTAGAGAAAGAGAGACATATACATAACATGCCCATATACACCACCTAGGTTAAAAAACTAAGGATGAAAACCTCATTAACTACAATGATAAACAGCAAGCAAGAACTGAAATTAAGAAGAAATTCCTTAGAAAGGCATCTACCCACCCTACACCACAATCTCCAATAATTTGGGAGTGAGAACAGCCCAATGTGAGAAACCATACTTTATGACAAAGATTAAGAAAAAGTATTCTTCAACATGCGGCTGTCCTTCTCTTCAAAAAGGATAACTAAAAGGTATAACTCATTTATTTATACACTCACTCAAAAACACTTCCTGAACATGTACCTTGAACCAGGTCTTGGGGAAAGGGAATCAAACAGGACATATCTAGGCCTCAAGAAGCCAGCCGGGACTCTGGTGAATATATTCTCCGACCCAAGCCTCCTGTCTCAAGTTAACACAAGGCATTTCCCCTCCAGCCCTTTAACCCCAACTATGACTCAAGAATCTACACCTCAGGTTTAATCTAAGAATTAAATATTTCTGCCCCCACCCGACCAGTCAGCTTTCCCTCCAATTCCCTCCCACCCCCCCACCATACCATTTCACCAGGGGACCCATCACAACGTGGAATGCGCCAATCTCAAGGCAGCCTGGCAAGCCAAGCCACAGACAAGGTTAATGGAGCCACAGATGTATGCACTCAGGCTATTTTACTTTAAGGCTTTTCTCCCCACATTGGATTTGAGGTACATGACTCTTACTTGAGATACCCCACTCCATTCCCTACATCTCCCACGATCGAAGACATATTTTTTAAAAAGACTGCAGAACTTTGACCACTGCATAGGAATCCTGCTGTTACTTGATTTTATATCTGTCTCTCCCTCAGAAGTCACCTCTTCTCCATTTTAAACAGCCTGCTTCCCTCCGTGCAAACTGAAGCAGTTTTCACTGTCTTTATCTGTAACTCTGCTGCAGTACTATTACACTTAAACACAACTTCAACTAAATAGATACAGCAGATACCTACTCTACCTGGTTCATTCTGCGAACACCTGTCAAGCAACCTGTTGGTTACTGTTCTAGGTTCTAGGGATACCAAGACCTAGTCCTCTTGCAATGCTCTCTGGTGAGGTGAAAGAGCAACTAGCACTTACTGAGAGGCTATTATGTGCCCTACTCTGTTCTAAATGTTCCAAACGTATTGACTCGTATAATCCTCAAGAGATAAAAGTATTATGCCACTTTAGAAAAATTAGAAAACTTAAGCTTTCAGAAGTTAAGAAACTTACTCAGTAGCACACAGATATGATGTTTACAAAAAGACAAAGCAAGCTTTAACAGATGGAAGAAAAAGGTACCATGAGAATACCAGAGGTGCAACTAATTCTTACAGGGATTCCAAGAAGTGTTTCTGAACTAGGTTTAAAGGATAATCAGAAAGATGTCAAGCACTAAGAAGGCACAAGACGTAAAAGAAGCCACAAAATGTAACGCGAAAAAGACAAGGAGCATGAAAAGACATGAGGTGCTCCAGAAACTGATAAATTCAATACACTCAACACAAAATGAACTAAAATCTAATCTCTATTTTATTCCCACCCTACTGCCCTTTGGCTCACCAATGGCACTATCCACTACATTTCTGGAAGCAGAGACTATCCTTGGCAGTTTTGGCTTCTATCCAGGTAAAGGTAGTGACAGAAAGATAAGAGACAGACCTTGGGATCTGTCGAGATGGCAGACAGGTTATGCCTTGATAACAGATAACTAGAGAGATGGGGGCATAAACAGGCTCTTTGAACCTGGCACTCAAAACTGCTTCCCTTCTGCAATGCAATCAATGAAGAAACAAAGTTATGGCCAAGACAACGTCTTTATTTCTGAGTATCACAGAGAGTCACGGTGCCCGGACTAAGAGTGGATGGTGCCCCAGGGGACCAACTCTCGCTGCTGTCCTACCTCCCTGGCCACACTCCTAGTTCCTCCAGGGGTGGGCGGGGGTAGGAAGGGGGTATTAAAGTCAACAAATGTTCACTAAGGGCCTAACAAGTAAGCTTGGAGCTGAGTAGTCAGGTAGTTACATCAAGGTCCCTGTCCTACTGGAGCTAGCAAAATAGGAGTTCGGGCACACGGAAAAGGCCCCGAGGGTCCGCCCCCGCGCTGCCCTCCACGAAGACCCAGCAGGGTCTCCTCCTGGCCTCCCCGACCCCCGTGCGCCTGCGCACAAGGTGCCAAAGGGAGCGGAGGGCAGCGGACGGCGGGAAAAAGAGACTTACCTCGGTATTCCTCCACACGCCCCCCTTGATCATAATTCGAGGCATCTTGGCGGCAGGGTGTCTCGGCGAGCAGCCGAGAGGAGCTTAAGAGAAATAGTAACGGCGCTTGGGCCACGGGACTCAAAGCCGCCACTTCCTCCCAGCGCGACCTTCTGCTTTGAAGAGCTGCGCAGGCGCAAGGTAGGAGGGGGCAGCAGAAGTCTCGCGAGATCTGGGGTGGCTGAAAGGGAAAAAGTGCCTGGTGGAAGCTCACGGGTAGGAAGACTGACACAAAACCATCAAACCCCTTTGGCCAAAGCGCCTTACGCCTCGCGCATGTTCAAAACAGAATGGAAGAAACCACGGCTCTCGCGAGATAACGGCGGTGACGCTTGGCTGGGACACAGTGGTGGGATTTATCGTGACGTCACCGAGCGGCAGAGGGTGGGAACGTCACGCGTATGGAATTTCAGCACAGTTGCTCAGAAGGAGGCTTTGTTAATTTATTAATCTAGCTCTTTTAAGTATTTCACTAATAGGAATTTATTCACAGGAAAAGCCAGTCGTTTATTTAAGGCTCAGTTTCCTAACCTGAAAATAAAGATCATAGTAATGCCAACCTCAGGATTGTCCTAAGGACTAAATGAGATAGTAGACCCAGCACGGTATCTGATCCATAATAACTGCTCCAAAACAATAGCAGCTATTATTGCAAGGAGGGCAACGCCAACTTCACCCCATCCCCGGGTGATCCAGGCTTGTTCCAGAAACCCGTAGAAACGTCACGTCAGAGTTTTTAATTCATCGCTCAGTCTGGATTAATAATACCATTGATACGCACTGGAATTAGACAAACTCGAGTTGGGTTGAAATCTTGTGAAATCTTGGCTTTCTCGTAAGTTTGGTTAATAACCTTACTGAATCTCAGTATCCTCATCTGAAAAGTGGAGCTAACAATACCTACCTCATAAATGAGGAGGCAGATTAACTGAAACATAACTAAAACTAAGTGAGGTAGGGCCTGCCAAACTCTCTGCTACCCCACCCCAATTACGCATGCAATCTCCTTTCAGAACATTTCTGGCTCCATCCCTGCAAAGTATCAGAATATTTCCTGGGTCGGGAAATGCCGTATTGATAGTATTTATATAGTGCCTATCTCTTTATTTTTCATTTCTCCGTTTGCCTCTTTTGGAAGAGCTAAAGAATTATCTTTCTTTTTCCTTTTAGCTTTTATTTACACACATTATGTACAATTATGGCCAGCAAGAGGGCATTTTCCTTGGCCACCCTGGTAGTATTTGCCTCTCAAAGGTTTACGCTGGCGGGCAGCCCACCCTTGAGCTATTTATTTCTGCGGTGGATAGGAAACCATAGAACCTGTGGCCAGTTAAACTCAAACAAATGTTTTCATTTGGACCTCTCCTGTAATGGGGCATTTTAAAAATTTTTTATATTTAATTTTTGTGGGTACATAGTAGGTGTATTTATTTATGGGGTACATGAGATATTTTGATACAGGCGTACAATACATGATAATCACATCAGGGTAGATGGTGTATCTGTCACCTCAAGCATTTATCCTTTATGTTACAAACAATCCAATTATACTCTTTTAGTTAATTTAAATGTACAAGTAAATTATTTTTCACTATAGTCACCCTATAGTGCTACCAAATACTAGGTCTTATTCATTCTTACTATTTTTTGTGCCCATTAACTATCCGCATTGTCCCTCCCCCTCACCCACTACCCTTCCAAGTAAGCATCCTTCTATTCTCTATCTCTGTGAGTTCAATTGTTTTGATTTTTTAGATCCCACAAATAAGTGAGAACATGCAATATTTGTCTTTCTGTGCCTGGCTTATTTAACTCAACATAAGGACCTCCAGTTCCATCCACACTGTTGCAAATGACAGGGTCTCATTCTTTTTTATGACTGAATGGTACGCCATTGTGTCTTAAGTACCACATTTTTTTTTGGTCCCTTCATCTGTTGATGGACACTTAGGTTGCTTCCAAATCGTGGCTATTGTGAACAGTGTTGCAACAAACGTGGGAGGGGAGATACATTTTCAATATACTGATTTCCTTTCTTTTGGGTATATACCCAGCAGTGGGATTGCTGGGTCATATGGTAGCTCTAGTTTTTTTAGGAACATCCAAACTGTTCTCCATAGTGGCTATACTAATTTACATTCCCACCAACAGTGTACAAGTGTTCCCTTTTCTCCATATCCTCTTCAGCATTTATTATTGCCTGTCTTCTGGATAAAAGCCATTTTAACTGGGGTGAGATGATACCTCATTGTAGTTTTGATTTGCATTTCTCTGATGATCAATGATGCATAGCACCTTTTCATATACCTGTTTGCCATCTGTATGTCTTCTCTTAAGAAATGTCTATTCAAATCTTTTGCCCATTTTTCAATTGGATTATTAGATTTTTTTCAGAGAGTTGGAAAACCTTCTTATATATTCAGGTTATTAATCCCTGGGTAGTTTGCAAATATTTTCTCCCACTCTGTGGATTGTCTCTTCACTTTGTTGATTGTTTCCTTTGCTGTGCAAAAGTTTTTTAACTTTGTGTGATCCCATTTGTCCATTTTTGCCTTAGTTTCATGTACTTGTAGGGTATTCCTCAAGAAATTTTTGTCCAGACCAATGTCCTGGAGAGTTTCCCTGATGTTTTCTTGTAGTCGTTTCATAGTTTGAGGTCTTAGATTTAAGTCTTTAATATATTTTTATTTTATTTTTGTATATGGTTAGAGATAGGGGTCTAGTTTCATTATTCTGCATATAGATATCCAGTTTTCCCAGCACCACTTATTGAAAAGACTGTCTTTTCCCCAGGGTATGTTTTTGGTACCTTTGTCAAAAACAAGTTTACTGTAGGTGTGTGGATTTGTTCTGGGTTCTCTATTCTGGTATATGTGTCTGTTTTTATGCCAGTACCATGCAATTTTGGTTACTATAGCTCTGTAGCATAATTTGAAGTCAGGTAATGTGATGCCTCCAGTTTTGTTCTTTTTTCTCAGGATAGCTTTGGCTATTCTGGGTCATTTGTGGTTCCATATAAATTTTAGGATTTTTTTTTCTATTTCTGTGAGGAATGCCATTGATATTTTGATAGAGATTGCATTGAATCTGTAGATTGTGTTAGGCAGTATAGACATTTTAACAATATTTACTCTTCCAATCTATGAACATAGCATGCCTCTTCATTTTTTGTATCTTCTTCAATTTCTTTCATCAGTGTTTTATAGTTTTCTTTGTAGAAGTCTTTCACTTCTTTGGCTAAGTTCATTCCTAGGTATTTAATTTTATTTTTGGCTACTATAAGTGGTATTACTTGTTTATTTCTTTTTCAGATTGTTCACTGTTGGCATATAGAAATGTTACTGGCCCAGGCACAGTGGCTCACATTTGTAATTCCAGCACTTTGGGAGGCCAAGGCAGGCAGATCACAAGGTCAGGAGTTCAAGGCCAGCCTGGCCAACATAGTGAAACTCAATCTCTACTAAAAATTCAAAAAATTAGCAGGGTGTGATGGTGCATGCCTGTAATCTCAGCTACTCGGGAGGCTGACGCAGAAGAATCGCTTAAATCCAGGAGGTGGAGGTTGCAGTGAGCTGAGATCACGCCATTGCACTCAAGCCCAGGTAACAGTGTGAGACTCTGCCTCAAAAAAAAAAAAAGAAATGCTACTAATTTTTGTGTGTTGGTTTCATATCCTGCAATTTTACTGAATTTGTTTATCAGTTCTAATAGTTTTTTAGTGGGACCTTTAGGTTTTTCCAAATATAAGATTATATCATTTGCAAACAAGAATAATTTGACCTCTTCCTTTCCAGTCTGGATGCCCTTTGTTTCTTTCTCTTGTCTGGTTGCTCTAGATAGGACTTCCTAAAGAATTTCCTGATTTGATTGTTGTTGTAGTTGTTGCTATCTTGAATTAGGAAATTGTATCAAAATCACTACTTTCTGTTGAGAGGGAGGCAGTGTAAGATTATGAAAAGCACACAGATGTCACCATCTAAGATCATGGTTTTCTCCTATCTCTGCTGTCAACCGGCTATGTGATTAGTGACAGGCCATTTTCTTTCTCTGTGACTTCTGTTTACAGTGTTCCTCTGTAGGATATGTGACCATTACCTACTGCCCACACCACTCCCAACATCCACTCAGTTGTCATGCTTATGGACACGGACACACACACACACACACACCCCACTGGCTATTTGATATGATTAAAACTGAACAGAGATTTTAGCACTGGAACATAGAGGAGGTCAGTCTCCGCTGACTACTGAACATCTAATGTGACACCCAGGAGTTGTCTACCACCATGTTTTGGACTAAGAAGGGAAAAAAGCAGTTAAAGAGAGAGGCATAGGTCCTGACCATGTCAGAGTACCTGGATCCAGCATGTTCCTGAGTCCCAGCTGCATTCCTGTTCTTGCATTCTGATTATTAGTTCCCCTGTTGGCGTTAGCCAGTTGGAATTGGGTTTCTATTATTTGTAAGCAAGAGTCCTAACAATTCCAGAGAAGGACCTGGCTCTCTCAGAGCCCTTTCAGATCTCATATTCCAAGAGTTGATGATGGCTTCTCCTTCCCACTCAGGGCCACCTCTATACTATATGTTACCTTTGTAAGAACTAGAAAAAGGTGCCCCTTCCTAGAAAAAGATGTCCCTTCCTCAAGACACTTCATGCCACCTGCTGGAAAATTGTCAAAAAATACTGATATTCTGGGAACCGGACACTCTATTACAAGAAAATTGGATCTACCATGGCTGCTATGTGAATCGCACCCCTAGAGACATGCATTATACAACCTACTCATCCAGATAAAACTTCCAGCCCTGCCAACCATCCCCCGTTTCACCTTTGAACATGCAGATGGTATATCCCCTTTCAGAATTCAGAAAATGCAACATCATGGAAGTCCCAGGATGCTGAAAGCAGAGCACTGTAGCCACAAACATCAGAACACAAGCACACTGTCCTACAGGATAGCCTGGCTGGCCAGTCACCCCCACCACACTACTGCAGCCTCACCAGCCAGGTATGGGAACTCCTAAAAACAGGCCCCAGGAACTGCCAATAATCTCTTGAGGAACAGCCATAAGAAGCATCTGCCATCAGGCAACCCGACTGTATTGTCAGTCACTGTGAATCTTTGGTAAAGTGCATGGCCAGTACTAAACATCTCCTCACTCAACCCAAGACTTTGTTCCCCAAACATGTTCCTTAGAACACCAGTTGCGTAGAACACTCAATATTTTTACCAAAAAAAAAAAAAATGTTTTTCACGTTCACCCCTCTTGCAGAGTCACTGAAATTAAAGCCTGTAAGAAGCTGACAGATGAAGAAATCTGTCTCTCCCTGTTGAGGGTTGAATTGTGTTCCCCCCAAATAGATATGTTCAATTCCTAACCCCTGGTGCCTGTAAATGTGACCTTATTTGGAAATAGAATATTTGCAGATGTAATCAAGTTAAAATGAGATCATATTGAAGTAGGGTTGTCCCTACATCCAATGACTAGTGTCCTTGTAAGTGGAGTTAAAAAAAAGAGAGAGACACGTCATCTGAAGAAGAAGGCAGAGATTGGAGTGGTGCAGCTCCAAGCCAAGGAATGCCAAGGATTCTGGCAGCCACCAGAAGCCAGGAGAAGGCATGGAACACAACTCTCCCTCTGAGCCCCAAGAGGGAGCCAGCCCTGCTGACACTTTGATTTTGGACTCCCAGCCTCCAGAAGTGTAAGGAAATACATTTCTCTTGTTTTAAGCCACTTAGTTTATGGTACTTTGTTGTGGCAGCCCTAGGACGCTAATACATTCCTTTGTTAATACAGCAGATCCTTGAATGACATCATTTTGTGCAAGATTGTTTCATTATAACATTGATGAGGCCAGGCATGGTGGCTGATGACTATAATCCCAAAACTCTGGGAGGCCAAGGCAGGAAGATCGCTTGAGCCCAGGAGTTCGAAACCAGCCTGAGCAACACAGTGAGACCCTGTCCCTACAAAAAATTTAAAAATTAACTGGGCATGGTGGTGCACACCTGTGATCCCCGCTACCCATGAGGCTGAGATGGGAGGATCACTTGAGCCTGAATAGTCAAGGCTGCAGTGAGCCATGCTCACACCACTGCACTCCAGCGTGTGCAAGACCTCATCTCAAAAAACAAAAAAATCCATTTGAGGCCAGGGCCACCATCCGTGTGGATTTCTTCCAGATACCATGGTTTCCTCCCACATCCCAAAGCTGTGCAGGTGAGGTTCATTTGTGAGCCTCAAGTCCAAGTAACTGTGGGTGTGTGTGAGTGTGCCCTGCAATGGAATGGTCCTGTCTCCTGTCCA
>NW_016107512.1:3105135-3106586 GCF_001604975.1 Cebus imitator | reverse complement strand
TCCTTTGAGACAGGGTCTCACTCTGTGGCCCAGGCTGGAGTGCAGTGGCACGATCTCGGGTCACTGCAGCCTTGACCCCCATCCCCAGGCTTAAGCAATTTTTCAACCTCAGCCTCCCAAGTAGCTGGGACTACAGGTGTGCACCACCATGCCTGGCTAAGTCTTGTATTTTTTTTGTAGAGGTGGGATTTCACCATGTTGCCTAGGCTGGTCTCAAACTCCTGAGCTCAAGTGATTTGCCCTTCTCAACCTCCCAAGGTGCTAGAATTACAGGTGTGAGTCACCGTGCCCAGCCTAATCTTTCTTAAATGTATGCATAGCTTACATTTATTTCAATGTTTAATATTAGAAGTGTTTTGGTCTTTATTAAGAACTTTGCTGATGTTTTGTGACCAGAAATATGCCATAGGAGCTAAACTCTTATTTATATCAGTCTATGGTAAAATTGATTACATGATACATCCTTTTGCTTAAAGTCTCAGTTTCCAAAGACCTATCAATGATAAAAGTGAGGACTTACTACATAGCATTTCCAAACTAATTTGACTCTGAAAACCTTTTTTCTTATATATTTATTGACATTCAGGAAACACAATTTGGGAAACTGGCTTAGGAAAAAGAGGTTGGAAGTCCATCCAACTTACAAAGGTGAACCAGGAATGTTAGTAGAAGGATTTTTAGGTTGCAGTGCCCCGTTTCCCTACCCCTTACCCCTCTCTGGGGAGCTGGTTCTGGATGGATTGACATTTACTTAGCAGAGAAAACAATCAAAATTCTAGTTTCCTTTTCATCCAGTTTTTTCACCACCAGAAAACTATGCAGGAAAGGGCTAAAATTAGGGGCAAACCCCTACGGCAATACCAAAGCGTAATTTAGAGGCAGAGTTAATGACTCACAATCTTCATCATCTCCCAAATAAACAGACATAATTTAAATAAAAATACTATCCTGCTTTGCAAATGCAGTCATGTGTCAATGACAGGGCTACATTCTGAGAAATGCATCGTTAGACGATTCCACTGTTGTGGGGACATCATAGAATGTACTCACACCAACTCTAGATCCAATAGTCTATTACGCACCTAGGCCATGTGGTATACATAACCCTTTGCTCCTAGGCTACAAACCTGTACAGCATGTTACTCAACTGAATACCATAGGCAGTTGTAACACAATAGCATTTGTGCATCTAGATATAGAAAAGATACAGTCAAAACATTTATCAGTAAAATGTCTTCTAGTCAGGCACCTTGGCTCACACCTGTAATCCCAGCATTTTGGGAGGCCGAGGTGGGTGGGTTACCGGAGGTCGGGAGTTTGAGACCAGCCTGACCAACATGGAGAAACCCCATCTCTACTGAAAATACAAAATTAGCCAGGTGCAACAAGAACAAAATTTCATTACAAAAAAACAAAACAAAAAACAAACAAAAAAAAAACCAGTCTTCTAA
>NW_016107512.1:3099583-3105100 GCF_001604975.1 Cebus imitator | reverse complement strand
ACAGCAAAAAAGGAAAGAAACAAAGAAAAAAAAGATACAGTAAATATGGACCACCGTCATATGTACAGTCTAAAATTAATCAAATGTTGTTATGTGTTGCATGACTGTACCATTTCAAGGCAGGTTCTCTAGCCCCACCCTATCCACCAGGTTGCCATCCATAAGCCCCGCCTTCCCATTTAGAAATTCCTCAACCAGCATTGGGAAAAGCTAATGTCCTGGTGTCAAGTTGCTACAAAATGAATTCCAAGCATGCTAAATCCTGATAATTCATGTCGTATTGCTAAAAACATCACCTAAATTGGCTTGAGTTCCACCCATTGACAACTCCTTGTGGTGGATTCAATTGTGGTTTTATAGGTCTTTCTCCGGGTTCACCTTTGTGGGTGTTATCAAGGGATACCCTGTGCCCTGAAATGGAGAAGTGATCCCAAGGAGAATTTGCTTTTGCTCGGGCCTTGAGGTTCGAGGGTCTTTTTGAGCTCCTTGCTCAGTTTGGGATGGATATACCAATTGTGTAATTTACATCTAGACCCTGCATCTACATGGCACAGGCTTGGGATACACATTTCTCACAGGAGACTTTATTTTTCACATGCATATATCCAGACCCCAGATTTATATGCCCAACTACACCCTAGACAGTTCCGCCAGTGTCACAGGTTCCTCAGTGTCAGCTTGCCTGACATTGACCTCATCCCAAAAAATCTACTTCCCCAGCATTCCTTATTTCAGTGAATAGCACAGGGCTGCTATGTACAGTTGTGTAAAGAGTTCACTGCACAACAAGGACATGGGGGTTTAAATCCAGCTTGCACACAGCTCACCAAGCTATGCATCCACAGGTCTGTGTCCACCAAGAAGGCATCATTCTCTAGTTGTGCAAAGATGCTACATGGGGTCCAGACGGCCCTGGTAACTGCACCACCATCCACCCGGTTGCCCCTTCTCCTTCTCCTATATGTTTCCCCCACCCATCCCCAAGTCATCCCAGAGTCTTACCATCTTGACCTCCTACTTTGCCCTCAAATCTATATCCTTTGGGCCACCTCCACTCTAAGTTGCCAGATCTGAAAAAAATGCAGAACTCCCAGTTGAATGAATTTTAGATAAAGAACAAACAATATTTAGTATAACTATGCCCCTACATCCATTCTGTCTAACAGAATCCCAACTTTTACTCCAGCCCAAACTGTACCCAGACAAAAGAACACATTTCTAGCCAGATAAGCATACCGTTGCTCACAGCTTTACCACTGGAAGCTGGATCCATCTGCCACCCCCACACCACATTTGGTGGAGGCAGACACATTTCCTCAGAAAACAAGATATTGGGGTATCTTGGCTGCTTATGTGATACAAGTCTAGGACCCTTCATGCAAACCACAAAATGCTGACTTTTCATGTAAGCGTTATAGCCTGGATTTAGGAGCCTCAGTGTTGGCTCTCAGGTCAGTAAGTAGTGGCCTCCCCATTCCTGAGGGTGGGATCAGGCCATAGTCCCTCCTCAGGCTCCCCAGCATGGGAAAGACACTGGTCATCTCAAATGGGCTCCCACATCCTTTCCCAGAGCATGCTGCAACCTTGGCCCCTACGCCCCGTAAAAAGGTGCGCCATCCTATATAAGGCATATTGTCCATTTCTGGGAGAGGTAATTATATACCCAAGTGCTCTCTCCTGATTTCTGAGGCAGGAAAGAAAAGTCTGTTTAGGCCAGGGGCATGATCTTGAGGGGCTCCAACTCGAAAATACTTCACCCAGTCAAGTTCTGTAAACTATGTGTTTACCTGTCTAGATTTTGAGATCCAAATGCCTAAGAAAATAACTAGCCAAACTGGGTGCCTCATATTAGAAATGTGAACAATTAGTGGAATCCTACAGTAAATTCCTAAATTCTTTGTGGAATTTTAGAAGTTTAACATCCTACCGTCTTAATATTTTGGTAACTGGGAGTTCAGAGATCGCTGATTTGAACATTGGTGCCACTCGCTGAATAATTCAATGTTTCCTCATGTCCACAGAGGCCATTTTCATTTATCCCAGAATCTGAAACTAGAATACCTCTGTGCAATGTAAAATTGCACACTAAGAAAGGTACTTGTAAAGTGTCACAGAGTTTATTTCTATGGAACTTCAGTTATTGAAAGTAGGAAATGAACGCACATGCACCTCTGCACACACGTTTATATTTACCAAAGAACGTACAGTGAGGTGAAGGGGATCTTTACATCTAATAGGTTCAACCTCTTTGTAGCTGGAAAGAAGCAAAAGCTGGAACAGCTATGATGTGCACATATTTTTCCCATGTGGCCTTTCTCTATGCCTTTGTCTCCCCAACACACGCAGACATACTCTTCCTGCCCAAAGTTGGCAGTGGAACTCTACCTGCTAGCTGTTGAGGTGCAGTGGAATAAGGCCTGGCCATTAAGGTGTACCTACAGAAGACACCAGATCCAGGGAAAACTGCTCTGATTTTCAGGGGATGCAATGTAGTCCTGCAACTCCAGAAGTTCAATCATCTAACGGTTGTATGGGTTTTTTTTACTCATGGTTTCTGTGGCCTGGATTAAAAGAAAAAGAAATCAAATCATATCTACTCTGGTTTAGAGCAGCATCTAGGAATTATATAGACCTCTTTGAAACCTAGAGACTCCAAATCTTCTAAAATTGTATTTTGGTTGTTTTTCTTAATACATTTACAGTGTGGGACTCCCTCCTTCCAAAACACCAGGGCACCTTCTGAGAGTAGTTTCCTTGACACCTAGATAATCCCATCAGGAAATCTCTGCAGAATCTTTTTTTGTTCTATATTGTATCCTCCATTATTAACCCACCTGGTGGTTGCAGTTGACTTTTTTCTTTTTTAGGGGTGGGGTGTTGTTGTTGACTAGAGGGAAGGAAGACTTTTTTATATTTAAATAACAGAGGCACAAAAAATTATTATTTTTTCAGAAGTTAACATGTTCTGGAAAATCTCTTGGCAGCCTCTCTCTCTCTCTCTTTTTTTTTTTAATTATTATTATTATTATGTTGGAAGTAGAGGTGGGCCTGTGTCCCAGGGGCCAGAGGATTAGCGCAGATGATGCTGATGTTAACCCAAGGAGTGGTCGGGCACAGCAGCTGGCGGTAGGCACCATGCTCCCTGCCAGTAAGTCTAGAGGCAGATATGAAAGTGCCATGAATGTATTGTGGTATGTGTTTGTTTTTGAGATGGAGTTTCGCTCTTGTCACCCAGGCTGGAGTGCAGTGGCATGATCTTGGCTCACTGCAACCTCTGCCTCCCCAGTTCAAGCGATTCTCCTGCCTCAGCCTCCTCAGTAGCTAGTATTATAGGCGCCAACCACCATACCTGGCTAATTTTTGTAATTTTAGTAGAGATGGGGTTTTGCCATGTTGACTAGACTGGTCTCGAACTTCTGACCTCAAGTGATTCGCCTGCCTTGGCCTCCCAAAGTGCTGGGATTATAGGCGTAAGCCACCACGCCCAGCTAAATGTATTGTGTTCTAAACCTGCTCCATTCACTTTCGCTGTGTCTGGAGACAACAAACATTTTGACCAGGAAATAAATCATGCTCATGTCATAGACACATTGAATCTCAGCATGGGCCCCAATCTCTTTCCACTTTAAGGTTTTGGGGAGACTAGATCTGTAACCCTCATTAGCCAACCAGTGGGGTTCCCCAGTAGAGAGAGATTGGCTATAAAAATGCTGAGAGTCAGGCTGGGCACGGTTGCTCCTGCCTGTAATCCCAGCACTTTGGAAGGCTGAGGCGGGTGGATCACCTGAGGTCAGGAGTTTGAGACCAGCCTGAACAACATGGAGAAACCCATCTCTATTAAAAACAAAATTAGCCAGGTGTGGTGGCACATGCTGGTAATCCTAGCTACTTGGGAGGCTGAGGCAAGAGAATTGCTTGAACCTGGGAGGCAGAGATTGCGGTGAGCCAAGATTGCGCCATTGCACTCCAGCCTGGGCAACAAGAGCAAAACTCCATCTCAAAAATAAAAAAATAAATAAGCTGAGAGTCATTAGTTTGATTGTGTCAAAGCCTGATGGTGAGGCAGCTTTTGATTTCACCTTTTCCTCCAAATGTTTGCTTCTTGTCTGATTGACAGAAGGCCCTAAAACTTATGACTGATAGTCACTGAGCTCTCACGCTGCTTGGCTGTGTAGATAGGCAATACTGAAGTGGGGAATGCAGCTATGGGGCAGTTATATTACTCACCTGCTGTAGATCCAGCCTTCATGTTTTCCTGACATGTACCAAGTCAACATTGGAGAAAAATTCCAAAAGATATTAATAAAATGAAAATGGCTTTACCAAAAGCAATGAAAGTTCACTGCTATGGTCTAAATGTTTGTCCTACCAACGCCAAATTCAGATGTTGAAACCTAATCCCCGAGGTGATAGTGTTAGGAGGTAAGGCCATTGGGAGGCAATTAGGTCATGAGCTCATGAATGAGATTAGAGCCCTTGTAAAAGAGACCCCAGAGAACTAGCTCACCCCTTCTACCATATGAGGACACAGCAAGAAGGTACTATCTATAAGCCAGAAAGCTGGCCCTCAGCAGACACTGAACCTGCCAGCACCCTGCACTTGGACTTCCCAGCCTCCAGAGCTGTAAGAAATAAATTCCTATCGTTTATAAGCCATTCTGTTTATGGTATTTTGTTTTAGCAGCCTGAACAGGCTAAGACACTCACATGATATCTATATTTTATGACCGATTTGAGGGCATCCTGATCTATAATTGACTAAAACTGAATGTGGACTAAATATTAATAATATTCGTATCAGTGTTAAACTCTGTGAGTTTGCTATTTGTGTTGTGGTTGTTAGACAACATCCTTGACCTTAGGAGATACATGCTGAAGTAAGTAGGTATACAGGTGTAAAGGGTTACAATATCTGCCACTGACTCTCAAAGAGTTCAGCAAAATGGTAATTGTAATGTTGTGAGAGAGAGAAGGTTTGAACAAATATTAACAATGGTAGAATCTATGTGAAGGATATACAGGTATTTGTTGTACAATTCTTGCAACTATTCTGTAAATGTGAAAGTTTTCAAAAGAAAAAGTTTTAAAAAAGCAAAACACAGCACTTTCTCATTAGAGTCAAACATTGGATTTAGAACAGTCACATGACAAAAACCATCAACTGGAAAAGGCTCGCCAGAGTGCAGTCAGCACATGTTTTGTGGGCCTGTTTATGCTCAGGATTGTCTTGGAAGGTCCAAAGCACCTGTGGATAGAGGCATGGGGTTAAAGATTTCCTTCCATTACAAAACTAACAATTCTCAACCACCACACTTGACACTCAATGCTTGGCTATGAAAACTGCCCATGAGACCACCTCAGGACAGAAGACACATCCATCCACTCCAGGAGATACTTTGCCTGCCCTCCTTTATGAAGCCTCTCAAGAGCCTGTTATTCTGGACTCCTCCAGTTTTTTTTTTTTTTTTTTTTTTTTTTTTCCCTTTTTTTTTTTTTTTTTTTTTCTTGCTCTGTCAC
>NW_016107512.1:3055216-3099507 GCF_001604975.1 Cebus imitator | reverse complement strand
TGAGGCAGGGTCTTGATCTGTTACCCAGCCTGGAGTGCAGTAGGGCAATCTAGGCTTACTGCAACCTCCTTCTCCCAGGTTCAAGTGATTCTCCTGCCTCAGCCTCCTGAGTAGCTGGGATTATAGGCGTGCACCACCACATCCGGCTGATTTTTGTATTTTTAGTAGAGGTGGGGTTTCGTCATGTTGGTCAGGCTGATCTTGAACTCCTGACCTCATGATCCACCCACCTTGGCCTCCCAAAGTGCTGGGATTACAGACATGAGCCACTGTGCCTGGCCAACTCCTCCAGTTTTTACCCTATTCTTTGATGGTTCTTTAACCCACCAGAAAAGAGTAGATTTTGCATTAAGGGCACCGCCGGCCGCCAGTTGTCAAGCTCCTCAACCTCTTGTATCTCATTCTTCAAACTGTTGGCCTTCTCCTTCACCCAGAAAGGCAAGCTGTGGGAAGAAGACAACACCCTGAATTGCAGTTTGATGCAAAATTTACAAACACCCACAGCAGATAAGGCAATATATGCTCCAAAAGTAAGTAGACTTCCAATTTAGACCAGCTTCAAAATAAAATACATTAGTTGTTCACCATTTGCCCCTGCCTCAAACCCAGCTCTTGCTAAGCCCTTCTCTGCCAAGAGGCTGACCTTGCAGCTAGTATCACCTGGGCTCCTCTGTGCTTCCACTTTTTTTTTTTTTTTTTTTTTGAGACAGAGTCTCGCTCCACAGCCCAGGCTGAAATGCAGTGGTGCAATCTCAGCTACTGCAACCTCCGCCTCCTGGGTCAAAGCAATTCTCCTGCCTCAGCCTCCCAGGTAGCTGAAACTACAGGTGCTTGCCACCACACCTGGCTAATTTCTGTGGTTTTAGTAGAGACAGGGTTTTACCTTGTTGGTCATGCCAGTCTCAAACTTCTGACCTCAGGTGATCCACCTGCCTTGGCCTCCCAAAGTGCTGGAATTATAGGTGTGAGCCACCTCACCCAGCCCAGATTTTTTTTGTTTTTTGAGACGAAGTCTCACTCTGTTGCCCAGGCTGGAGTGCAATCTCGCCTCACTGCAACCTCCACCTCCCGGGTTCAAGTGATTCTCCTGCCTCAGTCTCCCAAGTAGCTGGAACTACAGGCGCATGCCACCACACTCAGCTAATTTTTGTATTTTGGTAGAGATGGGGCTTTACCATGTTGATCAGGCTGTTCTTGAACTCCTGACCTCAGGTGATCCTCCCACCACAGCCTCCAAACTGCTGGGATTACAGGCATGAGCCACTGTGTCTCACCCGTGCTTCCACCTTTGGGCTGGGCTTGGCTAATGGCACCGACAGGATATCAGAAGGTGGGAAGAGATTAGAGCATTTCTTACCTAGCTCCTCCCCTGATGTCCTATCTCCCCAGGTACCCCCCATTCTGGCAGTGCCACAGCTCCATTTGGGCAGCCCTTCTCCCAGGGCTTTAGCGCTTACGCTCTGCAAACCATGATCCCTCTTTTTGCTGCTCAGACCCAGGAGTAGTAACGCTTCCCACTGTCATGAGCCTCTGGGTGCTTCATCCTCCCATGTGGGTTCCCCCAACCCTGCCCACACGCCCATAAATAGTCCCTCTCCTTAAGCTGTCTTCAGAATCCCAGCTGAGTGTGCTTTCTGTTTCCTGGGGGTACCTTGACTAATGCAGATACCCAGTCTTCCCAGAGCCACTGAGACTTAAAAGGGCATTTCTAGGCTGTATGTGTTACAAGAGGTAGTAGGAAGTGTGACTCTGGGATGAGTTGGAGCAGGGAGATGCAGAATGTTTTCATCTTTTGGAAGCCAGAATTCTCGCACTTTTGGGGAGAAATATACCATAATTGGCAAAATGTCCTGATATAACTGCCGGGGGTAGGGAAGTCCCTGCAAGAATGAAAAGGAGAGTTGCCACATAGGTAACTGATGGAAGTCAAGGTTATCACTTAAAGCCGACAAGCCAAATAGTAGAGGCCCAAATAAGAAAAGCAGGACTAAGAGCAATGCATAAAGATATTAGCATAAAGAACTACTAGAACAAAAACACAAGCATTTCTAAATATCAGAGGAAAGAATTTTTCAACTTTGTTAAAGCAATCAAAGAAAATACTGAAAGATTCACAGTGAATATAATATGGTACACATAATAAATGTAACAAGTAATATAACAGAACTGAAATAAAATATATCAGTCAAATCAATAAATCCAAGTGGCCTAATTCACCTGAATTAAAAAAAAAATATTTTCAAGCTAGCTCACAGAGCAAAATCCAAATCTATACTAAAAGCAAAGTGCTTCAAAAGCAAAAGAACGGGCAAAAGTGTATTAGTCAGATGCAAACAAAATAAAGTAAGAATTAGAATCTTAATAACTGGTTAGGTATACTTTAGTACAAAAAGTATTAAATGAGAAAAATAAAGATACTTTTTTTTCTTGAAATGGAGTTTCACTCTTGTTGCCCAGTTGGGAGTGCAATGGTGCAATCTCGGCTCACCACAACCTCCAGCTCTTAGGTTCAAGTGACTCTCCTGCCTCAGCCTCCCGAGTAGCTGGAATTACAGGCATGTGCCACCATGCCTGGCTAATTTTGAATTTTTAGTAGAGACAGGGTTTCTCCATGTTGGTCAGGCTGGCCTCAAACTCCCAACCTCAGGTGATCCCCGCATCTCAGCCTCCCAAAGTGCTGGGATTACAGCCATAAAGATACTTTTATAACGCTAAAAGACACAATGAACAACAAAAATGTCAAAACACTAGTATTCAGACAACCTAACTCTCACACTAACTCAGTCCAAACGAGGCCAAGTGAACAAAAATAAGGAAATGTAGAGGCTAAACAACATAACCAATAAAGTCAATCTTCTGGGTATGTATCTAACTTTCCATCCTGATTAAATAGAATACACTTTATTTTCAGTACATGTGGAAATGTAAAAATACATATTAAGTGACCTAATACAGATGCATTTGTCCTTGGAAGGAAGATACATTACCTGTAATGCCTCATCGAGGACCCAGATCAAATACCACCTCCTCTACAACACGTTCCCAACTTCCGCACATGTCCTCCGTGTACACAGTGTACCACATTTGCTTTCAGTTGTTTTATGAATACTCATCTACTAGGCTCTGCCCCCAATAGACAATAAGCCTTAAAACATGTGTTATATCTTATTCACCTTTGTGATCTCTGCCTCCATTACTTCACCACCTGCCCATTTCTCCTGTAGATTAAGTGCATAAATGGTACTCAAAGGATATCTGCTAAGTTGAATAAATAATCCCTGTAAACATACTGCACATTATAGGGACCTTTTCAATAAGTAGTCTTACCTCCCTAATTTTTATTCTAATTCTGGCTCTCTCTGTCACTAACTAACTAACCAAGTTTATCTGGTTCTGGTTATCAGGTTTTGTTCTTATTTTAAAGGCGGATTGTTGCATTTGCAGATTTAACATTTTAAATTTCCGAGCACCATAATTACACTATTTAAAGTTGTGAATAACTTTGATGGCAGTAATGGACTAGTACAAAACTGATTCATCAAGTAACTTGGGGAAAAAACCTAAAATTTTTATTCATAGTTGATAAATAATAATATTTTTATTCATAGATAATAATTCCAGCCATAATGAAGTAGCAGGGATCAGACTTACTTTCCTGACTTAAACAAGTAGGCAACTGGACAAAAGGTATGAAATAACAGTTTTCAGAATGAGACAGCAGGCAGCACAGGATTGTGATCCTAAAGAAAAGGAAAACAAAAAGAAAAGGAGAGTTCTATAATCACCCAGCTTTTGTCTGGAGGCATATTCAAGACCACAGCGTAGAATGAGCAACCCCACACAGAGTATGGCATCCTCTGTGAGTCTGAGGGGCCGAAGATCTGACTTCAAAGAGTCTTGGAGGGCTGGAAGCTGCAGGGCAGAGTTCTGGAGAAGAAGGAACTATACAGAAAAATAAAATTAAGAAACTTACACAGCATTTCCTTTGAGTCTTTGCCTACCATTAAGACATACATGTGTAGGGTAAAACTGTACAAGATCAGACAATAGAGTGGGAACTGAATGGGCTCACAAAGGGCTCACAAAGGCTAAAAATCATTTTAGTTTCTACCAACTGAAGTAAAGACTCCTTATCAATCACTCAAGGCATTCAGTAGATACTCTAAAAGGGCAACATCTTACTTAGTAATGAAGTTAAACTATCCCTAAAGACTGCATTAGACAGCCCTAACAAAGCTTGAAAACAAGCCTCAAAAGAATCAAACCAAACTGCAAGCGACTTAACTGCCTGCTAAAGCAAAGCCCAGCACTCTTTAAAAGAAGACAACAAACTCCAAATACTCAACAATATAAAAATATAATGTCCAGCATCCAAATGAAAATTACTACACATATCAGGAAGCAGAAAAATGTGACCCATAATCAGGAGAAAAATCAGTCAGTAGAAACACACCCAGAAATGACACAAATAATAGAATTAGCAAACAAAAATCTTTTAAACAGCTATTATAACTATGTTCAAGTATTTAAGGAAGACATGAAAATAGGAAAGAAACAACAGATGTAAAAAAGAATCAAATAGAAACCAAAAAATAGTAATAAAAAATAAAAATAAAAAGAATCAAATAGAATTTCTAAAGATCAAAATACATAACCTCTAGGCAGGACTAACAGCAAATTAGACACTGCAGAAGAAGATAGAGAATCTAGGAAACAATAAATGCCAAATCCAGCAGCAGAAGCCTTTGTCACTTCTGCCATGACTAACTGGTTAGCAGACTTTTTCATCGGGGGACTGTCCCTGAGGAAAGGGTCCAACTCTCCCAATTCTCTTGTTGACCATAGCACAGAAGAATATGCTGATCTACTTCTCTCTCTCCCTTTTTTTTTTTTTTTTTAATTTGAGACAGGATTTTGCTCTGTCCCCTAGGCTAGAGTACATAGCACAATCATAGCTCACTGTAGCCTCAAAATCCTAGACTCCAGAAATCCTCCCACCTCAGCCTCCCAAGTACGTAAAACTACAGTTGCATGCTACCATATCTGGCTAATTAAAAAAAAAAAAATTGTAGAGACAGGGTCTCACTATGTTGCTCATGCTGGTCTCCATCTCTTGGCTTTAAGCAGTACCCTGCCTTGGCCTCCCAAAGTGCTGGGATTACAGGTGTGAGCCGCTGCACCCAGCCAGTTTTGAACTTCTCTAAAAAGCATACGAACAAACAAACAAAACTTAACCTTTCTTTTTAGGAAAACCAGACTAATTGGTATTCTAGTATTTATACATGTAAAAAAATGTGTGCATATGAAAGGTAATGTACAAAAGCTAACATAGTTGGGTAGGGTGATTAAATTTAGGCAATTGCTATTATTTGGAATATTCTAGAATAGTGTTTATTAAAAATGTAAAGTATAGATATGAGAATCCCTAATCGTGTACCATAAGTAACAATGCAACATAATAAAGACATTAAACATCTCAAGTTTGGAATAAAAGGCCTTTATTCCCACTGAGCTCCAGAGTTGGTCAGACCCTGGGACACATGCCCACTCATATGAGACTGTTGTGTATTAGAAAGCAAAAAAAAAAAAGAAAGAAAGAAAAGAAAATACCTCTTTATAGGTCAGAAACCTACTTAGGTAAATAAGTGAGGTTCAGAATGGAGTGAAGCAAAAGTGTGGAATTAGAGGAGTGATACTTCCCTCAAACTCAGAAGTGCTCTGTTGGCTTGCTTTCTGCCTCTTGAAACTCTAACCATTCTCCCCAGTTGCAATCATTTAAGTATGTGTCTTTCTTTCCCAACAAACTCATGTTCTAGAAATCAGGAGCCCTGCCTTTTTGTTCCATGTGACCTCTCCTATAGTGCACAGCTGACACAACACGTGGCCTCTGGTAGTTTATCAATTACATCTGTTGACTATGCGACCATCCCAATTGCCAGACTCTACAGAGTGTCTATCCAAACACCCTCCTTACAAACTGCCCTGTTCTCTTGCTGGGATTCAAAAGGGCCCTGTGTGCTGGTTGTCTACTTGTTCCACCACAGGAGGAAAATATAAAATAATCGATATTGTGCAAAGATGGGATAACACAAAACATGGTAAGAGAACTCACTTGGGAATTTGTGGAAGAGGCTCAAGTGGAATAAATGTATCAAATTTCTTTTCATAAGGCACTCTGGAAAAACAGAAAAGGCAATCATAAAACTGGTATGTTATCTACAGCAACGAGATCAATACATCATTGTATTCAATAGAATGTCCTGTTTTCCAATTTTCAAGTATGAACCTCAAAACTGTAAGGACCACAAATTTTATTTTATTTTATTTATTTTTTGAGACAGGGTCTCACTCTGTCCCCAAGGCTGGAGTGCAGTGGCACAATCTCAGCTCACTGTGCACCCTCAACCTTCCCGGCTCAGGTGATCCTCTCACCTCAGCCTCCCAAGTAGCTGGGACTATAGGCGCACACCACCATGCCCAGATAATTTTTTGTATTTTTGTAGAGAAAGGGTTTTGCCATGTTGCCCAGGTAGGTCTGGAATGCCTGGGCTCAAGCCATCCTCTAGTCTCAGCCTCCCAAAGTGCTAGAATTACAGGCATGAGCCACCGTGCCCGGCCTACAGATTTTATTTTATTTTATTTCATTTGTTTTGAGATGGAGTCTCACTTACTCTGTTGCCCAGGCTAGAGTGAGTGCAGTGGTGCAATCTCGGCTCACTGCTATTTCCGTCTTCCAGGTTCAAGTGATTCTCCTGCCTCAGCCTCCTGAGTAGCTGGGATTACAGGTGTCTGCCACCATGCCCAACTAATTTTTGCATTTTTCGTAGAGACGGGGATTTTACCATGTTGGCCAGGCTGGTCTCGAACTCCTGACCTCAGGTGATCCGTCCGCCTTGGCCTCCCAAAGTGCTGGAGTTATAAGGGTAAGCTACAGCGCCCAGCCCACAGATTTTAGTTTTAGTCATTTTTAGTCAACATCATTATATCTTTACATGGTTGATTTTTTAAATGATATTTTTAATGTAATACACCAACTACTTTTTTTTTTTAATTTAATGTTCGTCCCATTTTTCTCCATTACTTTGGTCTAAGTTTACCTCCAAGTTTAAGTCCACCCACATAGTAGTCACTATAGCCAACGATCTGATTCAGTATGAAAATTTAGAAGTTTTCGAATGTGTGGTAATAGAGATAAGAACAAAATTAACAACGACTTTTTTGTAGTCCAACTCCTGTGTGTAATTTTAATTATACACATGCATGTGTGCAGACACTAATTGAATACTAAAGATGAGCTTTTCAAGGAATTTTCATCCAATCATGTCTTGTTGACATCTATCCCTTTTAAAATATAATTTATGTGTAGTAGAGAGACACAATCCCTTTAAAGTTAACTAAATAATGCTAGTATTAACATACACTTACATTGAAAAGTTCACTGGTGGGAGTGTTGATCCTGCTTTGTGAAAGCCTTTACTCTGTTCTGGGTACTTATATGGATTATCCCCTGGAGTTAGCTTTGGGATTCCATTCCTTCGATCAATATCTGTGGAGAAGATTTGAAAACAGGATCATGCAAGGGCTGAAGATGATCCACAGATTTGCTGTAAGTATTGGCATGACAGCAGAAATAGGATATTTTAGTATTTTGTTATAAATTACAAAGAAGTTTCTCAACGTTCTGTTTGTGAATATCTTGCCTTAAGGAGATGAAGATAAACACATGAGCCTATGTTTGGGACGTTTTCCAAAACGTGTTGTTATGACTACCTCGTCCTGGAAAAGAATTGTTAGATTCAGATGGAATGTTTTGGTTTAAAATATAAGGTGAATCAGAGGTCTCTTTGCAATGATCCAAAAATCTCTGACCTAAAAATCTCTTCATTCCTGAGCATTAGTGCACTTTGAATCCCCAAGTCTTAGGAAGCCCAAGAAACAAGTGTCCCTGGGGCTCTGCCTCTCTGACTGGAGGGGGGGTTCCCTGAAGGAAACCAACTAAGGGTGTCTTGCTCCTCCTTCTGCCTGAGGACTGGGGCCATGCAACAGTGGGAGATGGCTTCCTGAGAAGAGCAGGATTACCCAGCAGAGGCTCTGACACCCAGCTCAGCCCCTGCTAAACCCCCAGGAACAAGAAAACTAATCACAGGAGTGGAAGGCATCGGCCTAGTGTAGGGTGATCATTTAAAGCCACACACCTAAAGTCCTTAAAATGGCCTATTTAAAAAACTTAAAATTAAGTAAATCAACCCACACACTTGACACCAGATGCATCTCCTAAGAGAACAAGGCTGGACTACAAGGCTTACCAGTCTTGGGCTCAGAAAGCAGGGACACATGGCTGGAAACACAACCTCCATCTTTGCCACACACCCAGATTCTTCTAGCTAACTCGGAAAAGCCATCAGCATGACAGGTGGGAGTTCCTGAGTTACCGGAGTATTTAATTTTTTGTCTTTTTCTTTCAAAAACCTTTTCAATAACTGACTGTTACACTTTTGATTAGCTCTTCTGTGTAGTGAAATAACATCAACTACACCCTTGCATTGAGTGCCTGCTGGATATGAGATGCTGAGGATTCAAAGCAGAGAGAGTGGAGGTTTAAAATATACAGTGAGGCCGGGCGCGGTGGCTCAAGCCTGTAATCCCAGCACTTTGGGAGGCCGAGGCGGGTGGATCACGAGGTCAAGAGATCGAGACCATCCTGGTCAACACGGTGAAACCCCGTCTCTACTAAAAAAAAAATACAAAAAATTAGCTGGGCATGGTGGTGTGTGCCTGTAATCCCAGCTACTCAGGAGGCTGAGGCAGGAGAATTGCATGAACCCAGGAGGCGGAGGTTGCGGTGAGCCAAGATCGCGCTATTGCACTCCAGCCTGGGTAACAAGAGCGAAACTCCGTCTCAAAAATAAAATAAAATAAAATAAAATATACAGTGAATCCCCTGAGGCCAGGAGTTCTAGACTAGCCTGGCCAACATGGTGAAACCCCATCTCTACTAAAAATACAAAAATTAGCTGGGTGTGGTGGCACACGCTTGTAATCCCAGTTACTTGGGAAGCTGAGGCAGGAGAATCGCTTAAACCCGGGAGGCGGAGGTTGCTGTGAGCCAGGATCATGTTATTGCACTCCAGCCTGGGAAACACAATGAGACTCTGTATAAAAAAATATATTAATTAAATAAATTAAATTAAATTAAATTAAATATACAGTGAATCCAAAACCTTTTGAATCCCAAACCAGGGCAAGTAATCCAAATCCACTGACAGGTAAGAGTGGAGTGATAGCAAGATGTGGTGGGAAGGGTTTGGACTTTGGAGTCAGTCACACCTGAGTACATACTCACTCCTGCAGTTTCTTGTTCTGTGCCCTAGAGCTATTTACTTAACCTTCCTAAGCCTTAGCAACCTCACTTATAAACTGTTTATTTAAAACGGCTACTTTGCAGAGTTACCATGAATACTAAGAATAATATAAGCATAGAACAAGCACTCAAGAAATAGTAGCAATTATTATTATTTGAATTCAGAACCGAACTAATACCCCTCATCTCAATTATTTTTTAATCCAGAAGATATAATTGCTATTTAGCTAAGGTATAAACTTCTCTCCAGGAATCTTATCTAGATGGGAAGACAAGATATGTTAAGAAGAAGATAACACTAAAAGGCAGTAAATGCCATATACTCTAGAACAGTGTTCCAACATTTTGGTATGCCTGAAAATCACCTAGGAAACTTGCTTAAAATGCAGGCTTCAACCCAAAAAATCCCAGAACCACCATTTTTTATAAACTCTCCGATTGATTATGATACAGGTGGCCTAAGGAGAATACTTAGAAATAGACTATGGTGGCTGGGCGCCGGGCTCACGCTTGTAATCCCAGCACTCTGGGAGGGAGGCCGAGGTGGGTGAATCACCTGACGTCGGGAGTTCAAGACCAGCCTGACCAACATGGTGAAACCCCGTCTCCACTAAAAATACAAAATTAGCTGGGCATGTTGGCACATGCCTGTAATCCCAGCTACTCAGGAGACCAAGGCAGGAGAATCGCTTGAACCTGGGAGGCAGAGGTTGCAGTGAACCAAGATAGCACCATGTACTCCAGCCTGGGCAACAAGAGTGAAACTCCGTCTCAAAACAACAAAAACTNAAAAAAAAAAAAAAAAAAAAAAAAAAAACCACTATGGTAAAAGATATCACCAGATAATGTCATTAGAAAGAAAAAGAGCCAATCGTGTGGTGTCAGTATAAGGTGTTACTTTTGGGGAAAAATCTCCCAAACAACACTTCTGAGACAATGTGTTGTTTAAGCTATTAGATACAATATGGGGCCTTGGCATAATTTCTAGATATCTCACCAAAACAGGTATCAGCCCAAAGTGCTGGCCACTATGTATCAACAGCTGATAGACCCATAACACTGCATGATCAGTTCTAATGCTTGTTTGTTTTTAGACAGACCATCCAATTTCTTTACATCCTGAATGTCTTTACATCCAGGAAGTAGAAAATGGGACACATACATTAAGAGACAAATAACCACACGAAGGAGCCACTGTCTATCAAATAACTTACTCTGCCCACATTTCAGTGCCCCAGTGCACTTAGGTAGAGCCATGTTCTGACTGGTAGATTGTCAGCAGAGATGATATGTGCCACTTGTAAAAAGAAACAATTAAGGAGCTGATGTGAAAAACCTTCCAGCATTTTCTCTTTTCCCTTCTATGGCAATCTTAGAAGCCACAGGCTGAGATGGAAAAACACAGATACAAGCAGACAGGATCCGTGGACAGGATCCTTGGAAAGGAGCTGCCCTGGAGAGCTGCTGGATCCACAGTGGACTTTACAAGAGAAAGGAACAAACTTTAGTGCTTAAGCTGCTGAGGTTTCAGGGATTGTTACTGTGGTGGAATCTATCTTATTCTAATACAATATTGCTATACTATAGGAAGAGCTACACAACAGAAAATTATATTTTCAGGACTGGGCATGGTGGCTCACACCTGTAATCCCAGCACTTTGGGAGACTGAGGCAGGTGGATCACAAGGTCAGGAGTTCGAGACCTGCCTGACCAACGTGATGAAACCCCATCTCTACTAAAGATACAAAAATTAGCTGGGTGTGGTGGCATGCGCCTGCAATCCCAGCTACTCAGGAGTCTGAGGCAGGAGAATCGCTTGAACCTGGGAGGCGGAGGCTGCAGTGAGCCAAGATCACGCCACTGCACTCCAGCCTGGACAACAGAGTGAGACTCCATCTCAATAAAAAAGAAAAGAAAGAAAATTACATTTTCAGGCCTATTTCGCTACGACCTACAACCGCAGATGGCATTTTGTTCTGTGGCAACAGCTAGGCCTTTAGGGCCAATATCCTGGTTAAGGCTGATGGATAACGTCAACAATTATTTAAAGATATTTTGATTGATTTTTTTCTATAATAATGTGTTGCATTCCAGTTTAAAATGGCAGTTGGTTGGCAATCCCTGAGCCTACCTCTTCATCTCATCCAAGAAATAATGAGTTGGGGCAGGGTGTGGTGGCTCATGCCTGTAATTCCAGCACTTTGGGAAGCTGAGGCAGGTGGATCAGTTAAGGTTAGGAGTTTGAGACCAGCTTGGCCAACATGGTGAAACCCTGTCTCTACAGAGATACAAAAATTAGCCAGGCATGGTGGCACATGCCTGTAATCCCAGCTACTCGGGAGGCTGAAACATGAGAATTGAACCCAGGGGGCAGAGGTTACAGTGAGCCGAGGTCACACTACTGCACTCCAGCCTGAGTGACAGAGTGAGACTCTGTCCCAAAAACAAACAAAAAAAAGAAATAATTAGTGGGGAGAGAATTTCATAAAGGAAGTAGTGTCCAGTGTCAAGCTTGACAGTATCGAGTGCTACAGTGAGATCAAGGAAGAGAAGAAATAGAAAAAGCCCATTGTGTTTGATGTTTAAAGAAGTCACTGTATATCACCTAAGTAATCACACTAAAACAAATCAAGCCTGTACATCCAACTACCATTTCACAGGAAGTACATAGGAAAGAGAAACCTGTTAAATGGTACCCAGGGATGTAATCAGCAAAGTCCTGATCATGGCCTAGTTTCTTCACTAAACAAATTGCAAGAAAAAAGGAAGGAGGACCTATATATTGAAACTTAAGAGACATACCAACCAATTTCAATCTATGGGCCTTACTTGGATCCTGATCCAAACAAACTAAATATTTTTAAATTATGGCATTTATGAGACAATGGGATATTTGGACACAGAATATATTAAGCAATTACGGTTAATTTTAAAAAATATGATATGGAATTGTGGTTATGTTAATAAAATAATCCTTATCTATCAGAGGTACATATGATATATTTAGAGATGAAATAATATGATGTCTGGAATTTGCTTTAAAATAATCCCTGGGGGGAGGGGTAATGATGAAACAAGTTAGCCAGGTGTTGATTATTATTGAAGCTAAGTGGATGAGTACATCTGGTTTCATTATGCTATTGTTTGAAAATTTACCTAATGAGTTTTTCTTTTTTAAAAAATGTGAAATATGGGTTACCACTGGAGTTGGGGTTTACCAGTGGAGTTGGAATATTCAGGGAAGAACATATTGGAGGCTTCAAATATAAAGATAATATTTTATTTCTTAAGTGGAGTAAAAGAACACAAGTATTTGTAATATTTCATTCTATATAATCAACACATTCTTTATAAATATATCATTGCATTTACTTAGTATTTATAAAACTCTAAAGGAATAAGGGATGTAGAGAGGAAAGGAGGAAAGGAAAAAGGAAGGAAGGAATGAGAGGGAAGAGAAGGGAAGGAGGGAGGAAGGGGGGAAGGGAAAGGAAAGGAGAGGGAAGAATCATAAACATAAGATTCAGAATCAAGTGGTTTACTTTTGAGCCAGGAGGGCAGTGACGAATGGGGATTAGGATTTGGATCATTTTGATAATCCCATTTACTTTCGATGGGTACTTGCAGCTCAAGAGTGCAGGGTGGGCCAGCTGCAGTGACTCACACCTGTAATACCAGCACTTTGGGAGGCCAAGGCCAGCTGATTGCTTGAGCCCAGGAGTTTGAGACCAGCCTGGGCAATAAGGAGAAACCCTGTCTCTACTAAAAACAGAAAAATCAGCCAGGCGTGGTGGCACATGCCTGTAGTCCCAGCTACTTGGAGGCTGAGGTTGGAGGATTGCTTGAACCTGGGGCTGGGGGACAGGCATTCCAGGCTCCAGTGAGCCAACATGGTGGCACTGCACTCCAGCCTGGGCCACAGAGCAAGACCCTGTCTTTAAAAAAAAAAAAAAAGTGCAAGGTACAGGACTCCTCACATATTCCCATATCAATGACCACTCTCCCAGCTCACCTACTATGGCTTTCCACGTATTTTTCTACCTAGATAAATGAAAGCCTCAATTCTCAAAACTACTTGTCTCTGCTGTGAGTTTAAAAGTCTATTTTAAAACTCAAAAATGAGAACAGTCTACTTATTTCTCTTTGTATTCCTGCTACAGCAATCCTATTTATTTCTGGAGCAGTGGTGGCCTCCTACACAGGGATTTATATAGAAAAGTGTGTCATAAATGGTCCGTTAGTACTCAGCAACTTTTTAGGGTATTTTAATAAATCTTTTATGAGTAGGTTGGGGCAAAGAACTCACCAAGCTATAAACCAAGGAGATATAGATACACAGGTGCATATATATTCATTTCAATAGCCCTTAATTAAATAAGCTATAAAATAAAAACATGCACTTTAGGCTGAGGTCTATGAGATGTTTTCCTTGTGGAGAATATAAAGTACAATTTAAATGTGTATGCCAGGCAGCATCTAATTGGAACATAAATTCTTTTCTTCAGACTTCAATGGAGGTTTCTATTAATAAGTATCTGAGGGAACTTATCTGATGACTTAAATGTCACATTTGCATTTTATGAAATTCAGAGAAAAAAGAAAATGTGGATCAGCATCTGTTGCGAGTTCTCTGCCAAAGCATGCAGCCTGCCAACTGTCCCCTTCACTTTTCTGTCTTCCTGGCTCCACTGGGGGAACATGGTGACTCTACAGGGCTGCCCCCAGCTACAGAACTCAGGGCCTATAGAATCACGACTCGAGAGTTTTTCCGGGACAGCACAGTCAAGATCCAGAAGGAAACATCACCGTATTTCTTTCTCCCAAAGCATTTGTCCACCGTCCTCTCTGATAGAGACCTCTTGTTGCCGAGGAAGACTCCATTAAAGAAGCACTGCTTTCCAACATGGTAGGTGTGGATATTGCTGCTAAGCCTCGGGTAAAATGTCCACTCAGGACGATGCCCATCTTCTGTAAGACACCAGAAAGCCTTCCCTTATTGCTGCTCCCAGGCTCGTAATGCAACTGGATGACAAAAAGCTGTGAAAACTCCCCAGGCACTACCTGGCTATACAACCTTTAATTAATGCGTATAATCCCTTGGTTCTACATCAGAGACAGCGCGGAACTCTGAGGGACTAGGCACAAAAGGAAGGGAAGTAGTGGGAGAGCTACCTAAGAGGCCTTTTTTGCTTTTGTTTGTTTGTTTACCCTCTTCACCCTCTCCTTCCAAAATAAAGCCAACTTTATGTTTGGAAGTTAAGTGTTGATTGGGAAGTTCAGAGACAGTCTTACAGGCACCTGTGATGCAATCTTCACTCTGATAACTGTGTAGGAAAAATAGAATGCCATCAACCAGCAAATGGCTAGGCCAGTGCCATCCACATTGTACCTCAAGTGGATGAAACATGGTGTTGGCTGCAACAATAGGACACACATGTGCAATGGTGACACCGGGAAATGTACCCGTGATAATTTCAAATGAGAAAAGCTGCCGTGAGACCTCAGGCTAGTTTCTGGGCCTTGCAGTGCCTTTGTTTCATCATCTGATACATTTCCTGTATTGCTAACAGTGACTCTAAACAATAAAAGATCCCCTAGCAGCTCAAGGGATGCTGGAGAAATGTGGGCTCTGGGATAGCCAAGAAGAACACAGGCTTTGAAACAAGCACGTTTGTGTTCTGATCCCATCACTGTACTTCCTAGCCATGTAGCTTTATGGATGACTGAATATCTCAAAGCCTCAGTTTCCTCCTCTATAAAATGGGTATGTCTATATTAGCCACATAGATCTATATGTATTGACACAGAAAGAGGTCCATGATCTATTTATACCAGTTTGTATATTAACCCATTTGTTTTATATCTATATGTGTACATATATGTATATATACATACACACACATTTCAGAATACTGTAAAAATATATATCAACTCTTCACAGCTATGGGGCAGAATAGGGATATTGCTGGAGAATATTGGCGAAGGGGTTTTTATACTCTATATACTTCTTTTTTTTTTTGAGACGGTGTCGCTCTTGTTACCCAGGCTGGAGTGCAATGGCGTGATCTCGGCTCACCGCAACCTCCGCCTCCTGGGTTCAGGCAATTCTCCTGCCTCAGCCTCCTGAGTAGCTGGGACTACAGACATGCGCCACCATGCCCAGCTAATTTTTTGTAGTTTTAGTAGAGACGGGGTTTCACCATGTTACCAGGATGGTCTTGATCTCTTGACCTCGTGATCCACCCGCCTCGGCCTCCCAAAGTGCTGGGATTACAGGCTTGAGCCACCGCGCCCGGCCATACTCTACATACTTCTATATTATTTTAATGTCTTGCTGCAGTATTTTAATGGGTTTTATATAAAGGCATTTCATTTTTGAAAAACATATAATACCTTCCTGGCAGAAGTATTGTGAATTTTGAGATAAAGCATGTCAAATGCCTGGCAGTTGTGGGTCTTCAGTGACGGTGGCCAACAGTATGGCAGACTTCTGAAAAGACCTGGGGCACAGAGGCCTGTGGAGGAGGGCCTGTGACTTACTTGTCTGCAACTTAAGCAGGCTGAATTCCTCAGGATACTTATGCTTTTGGACTTCAGGCAATGATGTATCAGAGGAGTGCTCAGAATGTGAGGAGGAGGATTTCCGATCCAAGTCAGCAGTGCTGCTGGGAAGAAAGCAGAAGGGCTGGATTCTTCCACATGCTTAAACTGGTAGTTAGAGCCTGATCTCACATAGTTCACGCTAGAATTGCCCTCTCTTATGAGAACTGGGACTGCTCCTCTATAAAAGTCCCTGAGCATATCATTTATTTACTCACAATTTGAGGGGACTGAAACTTATTCAAAAGATTGGTATTCAGTGGCTCACACCTGTACTCCCAAAACCTTGGGAGCCTGAGGCAGGTGGATCGCTTGAGGCCAGGAGTTTGGGACCAGCCTGGGCAATGTAGTGAGATCTCATCTCTACTAATTTTTGTTTAAAGGATGTTTAAAAATAATTTGGTGGTTCCTCAAAAAGTTGAATATAGAATTACCATAAGATCTGGCAATTCCCTTTCTAGGTATATACCTAAAAGAACTGAAAACAGAGATTCAAACAGATACTTATACTTGCATGTGAGTGTCCTTTGCAGCATTATTTATAATAGGCAAAAAGTGGAAACAACCCAAATGTCTATCAAGAGAAGAATGAATAAGAAAAATGTGGTACATAATACGTTCCGTGGAATATTATTCAGCTTAGAAAGGAACGAAGTGGCCTGAGCAAAAAAGTGAGCCCTCATCTCTATTAAAAAAAATTTAATTAGCTAGGTGTGGTGGTGCATGGCTGTAGTTCTAGCTACTTGGGAGGCTGAGGTGGGAGGATCACTTGAGCCCAGGAAGTGGAGGCTGCAGTGAGCAGTGATTGTGCCACTGCACTCCAGCCTGGGCTACAGAGTGAGATCCCATCTCTTTAAAAAAATGTTTTTAATCACTAAAATGGCAAATGTTGTGCCATATATATTTTACCACAATTTTTAGAAAGGAATTATATGTGTTATAACATGTATGCACCTTGAAAGCATTACACTAAGTGAAAGAGGCCAGACACCAAAGACCACGTATTGATAATTCCATTAATATTCTATGTCTGAAATAGGCAGATCTATAGAGACAAAAAGTAGATTATGGTTGTCTCAGACTAGAGGGATAGGAAGACAAGGGTGTGGGGGGATGATTGCTAAAGGATATGGATTTCTTTTTGTGGTGATGAGAATGTTCTAAAATCGGTTGTGGTGAAAGTTGTACAACTTTATGAATACACTAAAAACCGTTGAGTTGTATGTACACTTTAAATGGGTGAGTTACATGGTATGTGAATTATGTTTAAATGACTCTGTTACCAGAAAAAGCATGTTCAATAAAACCATTACATGCAAATAAAAACTCAATCAGTATATGGAGAAGATGAAGAAATAATCAAAAACAAACCCAGGTGGAAATGATTACAATAATAGAGTATTTGTTTAGTGCTGAACTTCCTAGCAGCTTATAAAGGCCCACAACAGACTATGGTGGGTGTCAGCAGAACATGCAATCACTTCTAGTTTATATGGCTTTGCATCTGATACCCGGCCTTGGACAATGTGTTCAGGTATAATGATCTGTTATTAAGTGACAGAATCTTTTTTCATAACACTGTAGCACTTGAATTTAAATGGTATCAAAGCAACTTCATATTGCTTGTCCTGTTTGCCCCCTACTAACAATCCTGTGATGTAGATAGGACAAATAACTCAGTGCCCCCACCCCAAATTCGAATATAAGCAATTTTGGAGGTGTGTTAGTTTCCATGACCAGAGTATAGCTAGAGACAACTGGAATTGGGGCTCAATATCTCAGAACTGTCACTCTCCTCTTCTTATCCTGACACCTGGGCTTCATTTTTGCCAATTGCAGATGAGCTTCTTCACAAGAGCAAAAAGCCACTGATAGCCCAGATTTGAATTCTCATTGTCTTCTGACCAATTTTTATTCCCATCTCCAATGTGAAAAATCTCAGGGAAGGACTCATTGGCTCAGTTTAGATCATACATTCTCCCTTAAATCAATTAAGAAGTGGAGACGAGTAAGACGATGATAGCTTCTATTTGGAATACTCATTAAAACTGGGTAGGCAGGAGTTAAAGACCAGCCAGGGAAACATAGCAAGACCTTGTGTTAAAATGTTTAAAAACTGGGTGGGTAGGGAAGGGTGGGTGCAGTGACTCCTGCCTGTAATCCCAACAGTTTGGGAGGCCGAGATGGGTGGATCACCTGAGGTCAGGAGTTTGAGACCAGCCTGGCCAACATAGTGAAACCCCATCTCCACTAAAAATACAAAATTAGCCAGGCATGGTGGTGTGCACCTGTAATCCCAGCTATTCAGGAGGCTGAGGCAGGAGAATCACTTGAACCCAGGAAGCAGAGGTTGCAGTGAGCCGAGATCACACCATTGCACTCCAGCCTGGGCAACAAGAACAAAACTCCATCTAAAAAACAAAACAAAACAAAACAAAACAAACTGGGAAAGAAGGAGTGAAAATCAGTTCCCCAGAAAAAGGAGAATAGCATAGATGAGGCCAGGCCACTGGGAAGTCAGTGGAAGCCGAGCAGCTTCTACAATATGTGAACACAAGCAAGGGATTGGAGGGAGCCACTTCAAGCAAAGGAGGCAAAGTGAGCAAAGGCACAGAAGGAAGAAACACCAGGAAAATGAAGAAATTTGATGTGGCTGTGGCAGGACTACTGGAGATAAAGCTGGAGAAGAGAAGGAGGCAGATCTGGAGAACTTGCAGTTCATATGAAGGGGGACTCTTTTTTTATCAAGCTTTCATGGGATTTCATTAAATAGTGGTAAGCAAGGACATGGCATGGTCACATACGGTTAGAAAACTCTGGAAGCGGGGCCTATATTCAACATCCTTAAAGAAAAGAACTTTCAACCCAGAATTTTACATCCAGCCAAACTAAGCTTCATAAGCGAAGGAAAAATAAAATCTTTCGTGAACAAGCAAGCACTCAGAGATTTCATCACCACCAGGCCTGCTTTACAAGGGCTTCTGAAAGAACCACTACACATAGAAAGGAACAACCAGTATTAGCCTTTCTAAAAAATACCAAAAAGTAAAGAGCATCAACATAATCAAGAATTTACATCAACTAATGGGCAAAACAGCCAGCTAACATTAAATGACAGTATCAAACACACATATATTGTTATTAATTCTAAATTTAAATCGACTAAATCCCCCAATCCAAAGACACAGACAGAAAAAAAAGCCAAAACCCATTGGTATGCTACATCCAGACCCATCTCACATGCAAAGATACACAAAGACTCAAAACAAAGGGATGGAGAAAGATTTACCAACCAAATGGAGAGCAAAAATAAATAAATAAATAAAAAGCAGGAGTTGCAATTTTTGCCTCTGATAAAATAGACTTCAAAGCAACAAAGATCATAAGAAGCAAAGGAGGATATTACATAATGATGAAAGGATCAATGCAACAAGAAGAGCTAAAGATCCTAAATACATACGCACCCAATACAGGAATACCCAGATACATAAGACTTATAAAGAGACTTAGACTCCCACACAATAATAGTGGGAGACTTCAACATCAATATTAGGCAGATCAATGAGACAGAAAATTAACAACGATATCCAGGATTTGAACTCAGATCCAGAACAAGTAAACTTAATTAACATTTATAGAACTCTCCACTTTAAATACACAAAATATACACTTTTATCAGTACCACATCACACCTACTTACAGGTTTAAATGAAATATTGGTTGGCTGCTTGTTTGTTATTTGCTTCCCTCCTTCTTTTTTCATGTCTCTGTTATTAAGCACAATTATAGGCATACCCATTTTTAGACTGCATTCTAGCCCGGGCAATAAAGCAACACCCCTGTTCTCTCTCCCTCTTCCTCTTTCTTCCTCTCCTTCATTTTTTTTTAATTCTTTTTTTCTTTCTTCCTTCTTTTTTTCTTAAAAAAAGAAAAAGAAAAAGAAAACTCTGGAAGCTGTGAAAGGAATGGACTTTGAGAATATAAAACTTAAGTCAGGGAGTCCATTTAGGAGAGCATAGTGGGCAGCTTCTGACATGGCCGCAAATGATCTCTACATTTTGGCATTTATTCCCTTCTGTAATCTTCTCCCTTTGAGCATAGGTTAGATCCACTGACTCACTTTCAACAAAGAGAAAACAGCAAATGCCGTGGATATCACTTCTGAGGTTAGGTTACAAAGAGAGACTGTGGTTTTTCTTGTGTGCACCCCGGCTCGCTGGTGAGGAGAGACAGCTGCTGTTGTGAGATGCCCTCTGTAGAGACAAGGAACTGAGGGAAGCCTGTGGCAATAGCCAGCGGGAAACTGAGCTCTCAGCCCCAGCAGCCTGTGAGGAAGTGAATCCTGCCACCAACCATGTGAGTGAGCTTGGAAGTGGATCCCCCCATCCCCGCCACCATTGAGCCTTCAGTTGAGCCCAAAGCCCTGGCCAGCATCTTGATTGCAAGCTCATGAGAGAGACTTTGAGCCAGAGGCATTCATCTGGGTTACACACAGATTCCCGACCTGCAGAAAATGTGAGATAATAAATGTTTGCTGTTTTAAGGCACTAAGTTAGGATGATTTGTTGTGCACCAATAGATAACTAATCTAGAAGATACTACAGTAGCCCAGGTAAGAGATGATCAGGACCTGGAGTGGGACCAAGGTAATACAGAAGGAGTGGAAGAGATGGACTTACATGGTATTTCAGGGCTTGATCACCAATTGGTTGGGTGAGTGGGAGGAGACAAGTATTATCCATTAATCTACACCTTTGGGGCTGTATGAATACTGAGATTATCAACTGAGACAAGGAACAGAGAAGGATCCGGTTTGTGAGGATGGGTGATGAGAAGTTCAGTCAACGCATGCTGAGTTTGAGGGGCCTGTGGGACATCAGGTGGAGATACCTAGAAAGCAGTTCAATATATCATTCTGAAGCCTGGGGCTATGTCTAGACTGGAGCTTTAGATTTGGCTACACATGCTTTGACTGAGTTAGGTCCTCCATAACCCAGGCATCATGAGAGATAAAGGGGACTTATTTAGGTGGGAATTAGGAATGCAGAAGTGGCAGGAACCGCCCAGTTCCCCATCCTACAGGACATGAACTTCACAGTCTGGGCTTTCTTTCCCTGACAATACATGGACCCACTGCTGTTGCTAGTGATATACTTCTGTTTCAGAGGACCTAAAGAGGCAGAGTTTAAGAATTATGCCAGCCTCTTCTATGTTCAGTGCTGAGGGCAGCAAGTCCACTTGCAGCAGATCGTATTATCTAAAGAATCACCTAAGCAACTTCTCTTAACTTTGACTGAATAAATCCACTTCTAGGAATTTACTTTTATTATATAACCAGGGATGGGCAAAAGCCGAATGTACAGGGGCACTTATTACACCACTGTTTACAATAGTAAATCTTTAAAATTATAGGTCACTGGTTAGACTGTGGTCTATTCATCTGACACTCCAGCACTGTAGTTACTGAAAACTATGTTCTTGAAAAACACTCAGAGGTATGAGAAAATTCTCTCCACATGCTGCTTGGTAAAAAAGCTGACTTTATAAGATGTCCTTCAGTAGGTGAATGAATAAATAAACTGTGGGGCATCCAGACAATGGAATATTATTCAGCATTGAAAAAAATGAGCTATTAAGTGGTGAAACGACAAGAAGGAAATTTAAATGAATATTGTTAAGTAAGAGAAGCCAATCTGAAAAGGGTATGTACTATACGATTCCAACTATATGTCATTCTGGAAAAGAAAAAACTATGGAGACAGTAAAAATATCTGTGGTTGCCAGGGGGTGGGAGGGGTGGGAAGGGATGAATAGATGGAACAGACAGGATTTTTAGGGCAGTGAAACTACTCTGTATGATACCATAATATGCTGGGAGCACTGGCTCGTGCCTGTAATCCCAGCGCTTTAGGAGGCTGTGGTAGGTGGATCACTTGAGTCCAGGAGTTTGAAACTGGCCTGGGTAACATAGTAAGACCATGTCTCTACAAAAAAAAAAAAAAAATTAAAAATTATCTGAGCACGGTCGCACACACCTGTGGTCCCACCTACTCAGAAGGTTGAGACAGGGGAATTGCTTTAGCCTAGGAAGTCAGGGCTGCAGTGAGCCATGATTATGCCACTGCCGTGGTGAGCCATGATCATTCCACTGCCTGTCTCAAAAATAAATCGATAAATAAAAATGGAAAAGGTACTATAATGATGGATACATGCCCTTTTATATTTGTCCAAACCCATAGTCTGTGCGACACCAAGAGTGAGCCCTATTGTAAAATAGGGACTTTGGGTGATGATGATGTATCCATATATGTTCATCCGTGGTAACAAATGTCCCACGCTGGTGCAGGATGTGATAGTTGGGGAGGCTGTACATGGTCAGGGCAGGAAGTACATAGGAACTTTGTACCTTCCTCTTAATTTTTCTGTGAACCCAAATCTGCTCAGAAAAAGTAAAACCCTTAATAAATCTTTTTAAAGCGTAGGTTTTATGAAAGAGTAGTATAATATGATCTTAATCATAAAATAAATATATATTTTATGTGCAAGAAAAAATTAAAATTAGAAAAAACTAATATCAAAAGGTTTTGTTTTGTTTTGTTTTGGTTTGGTTTTTTTGTTTTTTTTTTTTTTTTTTTTTTTTTTTTTTTTGAGACAGAGTTTCGCTCTTGTTACCCAGGCTGGAGTGCAATGGCGCAATCTTGGCTCACTGCAACCTCCGCCTCCTGGCTTCAGGCAGTTCTCCTGCCTCAGCCTCCTGAGTAGCTGGGATTACAGGCACGCGCCACCATGCCCAGCTAATTTTTTGTAGTTTTAGTAGAGACGGGGTTTCACCATGTTGACCAGGATGGTCTCGATCTCTTGACCTCGTGATCCACCCGCCTCGGCCTCCCAAAGTGCTGGGATTACAGGCTTGAGCCACCGCGCCCGGCCTATATCAAAATGTTAACACATATTCTCTAAGATGTAAAATTTTAGTGACTTTTATTTATTGATTTATCTATTTATTTATTTTGACACAAGTTCTCACTCTGATACCCTGGCTGGAGTACAACGGCTCAATCATATAGCTCACTGCAGCCTGGAACTCTTGGGCTCAAGTGATCTGCCCACCTCAGCGTCCTGCGGAGCTAGGATTACAGGTGCACACCCACATGCCTGGCTAAGTTTTGTATTTTTTTTGTAGAGAAGGGTCTCACTGCAGTGCCCTAGCTGGCCTCGGCCTCCTGGTCTGACAAGATCCTCCCACCTCAGCCTCCCAAAGTGCTGGGATTACAGGTGTGAGCCACCATGCCTGGCCATGTGACTTTTATTGTTAATACTTTTATTTTTAAAAAGTCTTCATCTTTTCAAATTTTCTCCAATAAAATTACTTTCCTTGTAACAAAAATTATTGGAAAAACATTTTCAAAACTTTTTATTGTAAAATAAATATAAACAGAGAAAGTACGTAAAACACAAAGACAGTTTTACAACTAATCACAAAGCCAACGTCCTGGTCAAGAAACAAAACGTTAGCCTAGCACAGTGACTCACACCTATAATCCCAGCACTGTGTGAGACACCAAGGCAGGAAGATCGATTGAGCCCAGGAGTTTGAGGTTGAAGTGAGCCGAGGTAACACCACTCTACTCCAGCCTGGGTGACACAGCAAGACCCCTCTCTCTACCCAAACAAAAGAAACAAAACGTGGCCAGTCCTTCCCCTCCCCCCTCCCTGGAAACCATCTGTGTGTGTCCACTTCTGGGAACAGTAACTGCTATCCTAATTGTGACTCTTACAATAATCATTTCTTGGCTTTTCTTTAAGTTTTACCACCCATGTACATATCCTAAAAATATATAGTTTCACTTATTTTTCAACTTTATAATAGCAAACACACAGAGCTTACTGTGTGCCAGGAAGTCTTCTGAGCTCTTTCCAGGCATTAACTTAATTAATCCTCACAACAATCCTATAAACTATCATCACCATTTTACAGATAAGAACACTGAAGCCCAGGGGTGAAGTAATTTGCTCAGATTCACACAGATACTAAGTGGCAGAACCAGGATTTGAACCCACACAGTCTAGCTCCAGAATCCATGCTCTTGCCAATACCATGCTACCCCTCAGAATGTTGGCTTCTTGGTCAGGATCTCCCCCAACAGTGACAGCTCTGCACCAGACCCTTACTTACTCTAGGTAAGCAGACACTCTGGGGAGGCCTGGAGATTCACTGATGCTTGAGCCTGTTTCAACAGAAGAAGAGGAACTGACACTTTTGTCAGAGGATGTTGTGTTGGCAAAACATCCCTTAGATTCCAGAAAATCACTGCAGCTAGCACCTGCAACACAGAGATATCATATTTAATTACATTATTGAAAATACGTTCCACCCTATTTTGTTTTCTAGATTATAAATAAAATTTTAAAACAGCTACCATGTATTGAGCATTTACGGTGCACTGAGGATTATGTCAACACCTGACACACGTTATCCCATTTAATCCCTATAACAACCCACAGGCATAGGTATTCCTTATTATCCCCATTTTATGGTTGAGAAAACTAAGGCTGAGAAGGTTAAGAAACTTACCTATGATCACATAAAAAGTAAACATCTAGGCCAGGTACAGTGGCTTATGCCTGTAATCTCAGCATTTGGGAGGCCGAGGTGGGTGGATCGCTTGAGGTCAGGAATTCGAGCCTGGCCAACATGGTGAAATCCCATCTCTACAAAAATACAAAAACTAGCTGGGCATGCTGGCACACTCTTGTGTCCTAGCTATTTGGGAGGCTGAGGTGGGAGGATTGCTTGGACCCAGGAGGCGGAGGTTGTAGTGAGCTGAGATTGCACCACTGCACTTCAGCCTCGGCGACCAGAGACTTTGCCTCAGAAAAAAAAGAAAAAAATCTAGGCCCATATTTGATTCCAGGTCTTGTGACACTAAAGCCTGAGATCCTAACCCCTCTGCTAGACTGCTTGCCCCTACACATAGTTCACCTACTCTGAACTAAGTGGAAGACCTAGGATCTGAAGTGAACTGAATAGCACTGTCTGTTGTATTAAGCATCTCAATAAAAGGATTTGTTCATAGAAGGACTGATGAATATAATGGTGATCTCAACTCAAAGAACACCCTCAGAAATTTTGTGGGTTCCCTTCACACTTCTTATTCATGATAGCAGCATCCATAACAGTGCCTGGCACAAAGCAGGTGCTCAATAAATGTTTGCTTGAATAAGTGAAAAAGAATTATAACTCCCCAACCACCCACAGTTACAAGTAAGGGAGTCCTGAAAACCAGTGAGTGTCAGACAGAGAAGAGCACCCATTATCTTCACTCTGCTGTACTATTAATACTTCATGAAAGTCAATCTGTTCTCCTATCATTTTATATAGTTATGTGCCTCATCCAGCCACAAAAATAAAAAGTCAGATGAAAAGATTATGCATATTTCTTTATGCATAATTTCGTAGAGCACTGAAGCTCAATAGATGGCAATGTAACCTCTGGTAATGAGAAAATTGTAAGAAATAAGAGTCAAACTTCTCTGATTCTTGAGTACATTTTTAGACTGACTACTATTCCACCTACACAGTATCATGCTTCTCACATATAGAACCATCTTTTGGTATCAAAGGGGGATTGGTTCCAGGACCCTTGAAATACAAAAGCCCGAGAATCCTCAAATCCCTTATATGAAACAGTGTAGTATTTGAATATAACATATGTACATCCTTCTGTATATAACATATGCACATACTGTACTGTAAATCATCTCCAGATTACTTGTAATACCTAATATACAATGCAAATGCTATGTAAATAGTTGTTATATTTTTATTTGTATTATTTCTGTTGTATTGTTTTCTTTTCTTTTCTTTTCTTTTGAGATGGAGTCTCACTCTGTCACCCAGGCTGGAGTGTAGTGGTGCCATCTCAGCTCACTACAGCCTCTGCCCCCGGGTTCAAGTGATTCCCATGCCTCAGCCTCCCAAGTAGCTGGTACTACAGGCACCTGCTACCATACCTAGCTAATTTTTGTATTTTTAGTAGAGACAGGGTTTCGCCATCTTGGCCAGACTGGTCTCGAACTCCCGGCCTCAAGCAATCCACTTGCCTCAGCTTCCCAAAGTGCTGGGATTACAGGTATGAGCCACTGCACCTGGCCTTGTTGTTCCCTTGTTGAATATTTACTATGGGCTTGAATCTGCCCATAGTAAATATTCTGCCCAGTTGGTTGAATCTGCCGATGCAGAGCCCATTGATAGGACTGTATAGTAGAAACTATGCAAATTCCCACCATCTATCAGCAGGACTGCTACTCAGACAATTTTTTATTCATTTCCTCTCAAATTCATATCACAAGTGAATAATATCTTTTCCACTCTCTGTCACCAAACCTTTTGCTGCTAAGAGGACTTTGCCTGTGACTCTACAAAGCTTAAAGTTCAGCTGAGCTACTTCCTCCCTTCAAAATCCTCCCACTCTGAGTTTCTCAGGACATGGCATAAGGCCTATCTGCATCAGAATTACCTGGGAAGCCTGTTAAAAATACAGATTCCTGAATTCCATCGCAGACCCATTGAATTAGGATCTCTCTAAGTGAGGCGTGGGAACCTGCATTTTGAATAAGTCCCCCCTTCCTCACCCCTGCTCTTCATTTAGGCTCACCTTTGGCAGTGATCTCCTTCTCGAGGTCTAGTTGCATCACTGCATTATATTTGATCCTGTTCCACTTCCAGATTCCCAACTGCACAGAACTTCCTGAATGTCCCCAGTCATGAGAATCCTCTTGGGGTACTTGTTCAACATGCAGGCTCCAGGGCTCTGACTCAGACCTACAGTCTGGGAGCCGTGATATTTAAGAAGCACCTCAGGTGACTGTCAGGGCCTGCCAAGTGTGGGAAGTGCTACTCTGGAATACGCCCCAGAGCCTAGAGCAGCCCCCAGCGCAGTGAGGGCCAACTGATTGCTTGAAGTGTAGCTGGGATGGAGTCAAGCCCAGGGGAGGTGGCAGGAAAGCGGCAAAGCTGTGAGGACAAGGGGACGGGTCCCCAGCAGCCTAAGGAAGAACCGCCCATATACTAAGCCACAAAAGAAGTATCAACAATACATAGACCACACTCTCTGACCACAATGCAGCACAAATTAGAAATCAATAATAAAAAGACAGCCAAAAAGTATCCATAAGCTTAGAAATTCAAACCATGCTTTTAAATAATTCACATACAAGAAGAAATTGTAATGGAAATCATGAGGTGCTTAATGTCAATGAACATTAAGTACTATATATCAAAACTTGTGGGATTCAACTAAAGCAGTAATTAGAAATCTAGAGGCTTAAATTCGTATGCTGTATTTCACTGAATATGAGACACCAGCAATGGTACCAGCATTGTTATTTTACGTACCACAAAGAACAAAGGCTGCCAATTAAAGTATGACACATGCTTTTATCACTTAGAATTTTTATTTTATACTTATTGAAGCATTCTTTTAGATTTACTTAGACATAGATTTTAATCACATATCACTCATGTGCATAATGTGAAGAAGGAAAATATAGGCAAAACAGACTGGCTAAGGCATTCCTAAATCTTATGCACATTCAGAAGTCTGACTACCAAATCACTTTCAACTCAATCACTGATGTCCACATTTTCCACCTAATGCTGACCTAATAATTCAATAAGAATGATGCAGCATTTTTTTTTTTTTTTGAGTGGGAGTCTGGCTCTGTCGCCCAGGCTGGAGTACAATGGCCCTATCTCGGCTCACTGCAACCTCTGCCTCTCGGGTTCAAGCAATTCTGCCTCAGCCTCCTGAGTAGCAGGGATTACAGGCACTCACTGCCACAACCGGCTAATTTTTGTATTTTTAGTAGAGACGGGGTTTCACCATGTTGGTCAGACTGGTCTCTTGGCCAGGCTGGTCTTGAACTCCTGGTCTCATGATCCGCCTGCCTCGGCCTCCCAAAGTACTGGGATTACAGGCATGAGCCACTGCACCCAGCCCCACATTTCTTAAATGAGTGCTTCTCTATTGTCTCTGGAGTTTTCTTCCAAGCTATGAACACACATTCTACATGCTTCAGCACTTATACAGCAAAAATTATTACAACTACATCATGGCTGCCGCTGGGCTCACGGACCTGGTAACATGCAGTCCCTACTTCAAAGATGCAAACTGTCCATCCAACAATTGATGGGTTATAGTGTTCAAAATCAAAAATTCCAAAATGAATGAACTAAGCTTTCAATTTAAGAAATAAGAAAAAAAAAAGAGTAAACCCCCCCAAAATTTTAAGGAATGAAATCATAAAAGCAGAAATGAATGAAATAAAGATTATCAGAACTATGGCTTCATACAAAAGCTAAATAATGTAGATAAACAAGGCTCAAGAAAAGATTTTAAACACAAATAAATAAGATTAGGGCAGCCTGTAATCCCAGCACTTTGGGAGGCCAAGGCTGGCAGATCACCTGAGGTCAGGAGTTCAAGACCAGCCTGGCCAACATGGTGAAACCCTGTCTCTACCAAAAATACAAAAATTAGCCAGGGCATGGTGTCACACACCTGTAATCCCTCCTGAGACAGGAGAATCCCTTGATCCCGAAAAGTGGAGGTTGCAGTGAGCTGACATCATGCCACACTGCACTCCACTCTGGGCAACAGAGTAAGACTCTGTCTCAAAAATAATACGAATAATATTATTATTATTAAAAATGAAAAGAAGGCCGTAATTATAAACAAAATAGAGATAACTTTACAGATAAAGAAATTAAGCTCCAGAAATGTCAAATAACTTGTTCAGGGTTATATAACTATGGAGTATAATTTATAAAATGTAGTCTAATATTCAAATAATCAAGACGGTACTGACAAAAACCCTAACAGACAAATCAATAGGACAAAATTGTAAACATAAATAGAATAAAATTTTATATGAAAACAAGTGGCATTTTATCTTGGTGAAGAAAGGATGGGTTATTCAAAAAATATTGCTGGAACAACTAATTAACCATTTGGAATAAAAATAAAATTAAACCTTTTTTATCCCAAACTGGAATAATCCAGATGAAACACAGATTTGAATGTAAAAATTGAAATTAAGGATGTACCTGAAAAAATAAGTGAATGTGTATATAATCTTAGAGTGAAGAAGTTATTGCCAAGAAAGATACTAAATACAGGCAAAATAAAGGAAAAGAGGCATAGATTTGAATATGCCTCTTTAAATATACACTTAAAACTTTCATAGCAAACTATAAACTGGGGGAAAATCTGTAACATACATGATAGAAAGGAAAAATAGTAGCCATGACAAATTATGACCTTTTATACATTTATAAGATGAAAATAAATATCCAAAAAGAAAAAAAAAGGGCAAAAGACATGATCAGGTAACTTATTTTTAAAACAAGCTGGACACAGTGGCTTATCTCTGTAATCCCAGCACTTTCGGAGGCCGCCGCAGGTAGACTGCTTGAGGCTAGGAGTTCAAGACCAGCCTGGGCAACATAAGGAGACCTGGTCTCTAGAAAAAACTAAAAAGTTAGCTGGGTGTGGTGTTGCACACCTGTGGTCCCAGCTACTCCGGAGGCTGAGACGAGGATTGCTTGAGCTGGGGAGGTCGAGGCTGCAGTGAGCCCTGATTGTACCACTGCACTCCAGCCTGGGCGACAGAGTGAGACCCCATCTTGAAATAAGATGCAATAAAATAACACAAATAGCCAATATATATTTGGGGGAAAAGTTCACCCATCATAATAATTGGGTTTGGAGGAGTGGGTGGTTATTTTTTGGGTGTTTGTTTGTTTGTTTGTTTGTTTTTGAGACAGGGTCTTGCTCTGTCACCCAGGCTGGAGTGTAGTGGCATGATCTCGGTTCATTGCAAACTCTGCCCCCAGGACTCAAGTGATCTCAAACTCCTGAGCTCAAGTGATCCACCTGCCTCAGCCTCCCACAAAGTGCTGGGATTACAGGTGAGAGCCACTGCACCTGGCCCCATCCTAATAACTGAAGAATTGAATTTAAAATAAGATACCATTATTTGCTATCAGTTTGCAAACACTCAGGGTTGCCATAGCTTGGAGTAATGGCATTCCTATCATTGCTGGTGGGAATGTCCCCATCTTCCTGAAGAGCAATTTGGCCATATGTTACTTCTGAAGCCTATGAGAAGTGCATATCATTTGACTCAATAGTTCTACTTCTAGAAATGTATCTATGAAAAAGGTATGAAATGTACATATAGAGATACAGAATGGATTCACAGATGTGGAGAAGAACTGAAATCAAGGCCAAAGATGTCCTCTATGTTGATACTTGCATGTGAGCTCTGAGGTATTTATGGTAACATTTACTTATGACAATTTTGGCCCGTAGGTTTTCACAGTGGCTGCCTTTCATAGCGTGTAAACATTTTAATTGTATATTGCCACTATAGGACTTGAGAGTTCCGCAAGCAAGAATTGGTTGGCTCTACGGATGGTATCAGAGAGGGCCCCTTCCCAAGTTTTTTGCTTGTTTGTGTTAGGGGCAAAATTTAAATGTTTAAATACTGATGCTCCCACAGTGTAGAGTACCATCCGGTCACTCTGAGCAAGTCAATGACTTCTCCACACCCAGCTCCCAATGGCTGCCCTCTCCCCCATCTGGCTCAGAAGCCTGTGGGGAGAAACAAACACGCTAAGGAAACACACCCTGCTTGAAAGGATCGCCATTTATCATGAAAATTGTTATTCAAATGCAATAAATGTCAAGTAAGCCAGAAGTCAGAAAATTCTAACAAGTTTCTAAAACACTATGAAATAAGAAGAAACTATGTAATTAAAGGCCAAGAGAAGGTTCTGGTGACCAGAAAGGAATTTAAGGGAAAAAGGAGAATTTGGAAGAAAGTCTTGTTTCTTTAGTGCCATCTGTGGAATTCAGGATAATTATTTCCATTTTTTTAGGCAGGAATAACACCTTACATAACCAAAGCACTTTCGTATGCTTGTCATCTCAGCTGATTTGCACAATAGCTCTGTCTGGTAGGGAGAAAAATAATACATCAAGCCATGTTTGTTTAATGTGGATACTCATTTAACCAAACACTATTTCCCACTCCTGCTTATCTGCTTAACAAGGGGCCTAAGGATCAAGGACAGTGGTTTTTAACCCAGTTTTGGATTATGTCCCCTCCCCCATGAGCAGTAATGAAAGTAATTTGTTCTCTGCTGGAAAAAATGCGCACACACACACACCCCCCACACACAGGTATCTTCAACTGGTTTGTGGAGCCCCTTCTTTCCTGAAATCCATAGACTCCAGATGTATTCTAAACTCAGATGTATTCTCCTGAATGGACTCACCTACACAGTAGAAAAGGACACCATGGGTCTTTCATTAATGTGGTCTGGGATCTGGTACCCTTCTGGTACCCCTAACTCAAAAACATGGATCCCTAGGACATCCTTAAAACAGCAGCTTCCTCCTTTACCCCAAACCTAACTGGAAACTGCAGAAAGGTCCGGAGCTTAAGTTAGAATCCCAAAATCCTTTTCCCCTTGCTGTTCCAGACCCACCTGGACAATTAACAGTTCTAACTCCTCCAGCTCCTCCTTCTCTACGGTCCCAGCATATATCAATAGCTGGGTGGAATGAGTTGTACCTCCCTCCTTTCTCCCCACAGTGAAGGAGAATGAGGCGATCATAGACCCAGAATACAGAAGACCAGGGAGAAAGCTAAGATTTGATTCAGCAAAGTCTGGACAACCCCTTTTTGCAGCATGCAGACCACTCACCCATAACAGGTAAATGAGAACTTGATCGCAGACGCACTCTGAGCTTTTCTGGGAGACTATGGCTGTTCAGCGCCATGACACTGTTCTCTAAAGGCAAAGGTGCTCCAAGTACCCTCCTCGGCCTTAACCAATTATGGAGCTACCAGCCATTATTTAATTTTTAGAGTGTTCATAATTCCCACCTGAACTGTCCCATCCAATAAACAGTGACACAAACCTACTAATATATTGGCAAAAGAAAGATGAAGGGACACAGGCTCGGGAGTATGGCAGACTCACGTCAAATCCAGGCTCACCATTTATTAACCCAGGAACTGGGCAGGTCAAATCTCTGGCTCCCTTTTTACTCATAGGTAATATACTTCTCCACTGTTGTGAGATCCCCTGAGGTAACTTATGAGAATCTCCGCTTTGACGGTGCCCTCTGCCTAATCAAATGTTGGGTTAGTATAGACATAAGCAGCTCTTTTTACATGCCCCCAAACTAGCCACCTTCTAAACTTCAAATGGTGCCCCACTCTCACCCCCGACCACGGGTGCAGTATACTTGGATGTGAACACCAACTCCACACCCAGTGCTCTGGGTTTCTTAGCACTCAACTGTAGGTCCTCTCCACCTTGGTCATGCCAGAGTCCCTTTTCTCTGGAACCTTCTCCAGCTCGCCACCACAGGTCGCGCTTGAGATGGAGGGGAGGCGGCAGCCCTGTCGACGGTTTCCAGTGAGCATCTGTGGACTCATCTGTGCACGTGTTGGTTTTAAATTTTAGAAGCAACCCAGAGACAAAGAAAAGACTCTTGTAAGAAAGGTGTCAGTGAAAACAAATTCCACAAGCCACCGAAAGTCAGGAGGGAGGACTGGCCTCTAAACCGGAGCCTCCCTCCCCCCACCCGGGCGTTGCTTGGTTTCGAAGCCCTCTGAGCTCCAGCGAGTCCTCCCCCGGCCACAGCCAGGCTCGCTGCACCCCCACCCCCAGCTCGAGGTGCTCCTTCTTTTCCACCCTCTCCCCCAGGGGAGGCTTGGGTCTGTGCTCAGAGGCCTCCGCGGAGCATGGAACCAACACACCAACGGGCAGGCGAACTGCCGAACGCACGCCGAGGCGAAGGAACCGAGAGCCCAGGGCAAGAGGGACGCCGCGGCCGCCTGCTCCTCCCGCGGAGGCGCGTTCCGGGGTTGCCGGGACACCGGCCCCAGGCACGCGGTGCGCAGCGTCCTTCCTGGCCCGGCTGCCGGCCCCGCCGTCTGTCACCCCCCGGGCACTGTGGCCATCCGTATGGGATGGAGGCTCCTGAGAGGTGCAGAGCCAGAGGCTCCAGCAGTCACCTGCAAGGATCGCTGCAAAAGCCACTTTGTGGTTTTGGAATTTTTTTTTTTTTGAGTTGTGGTTCTTTTCCATGCAGTTTTCATTATTAGAACTGTAGGCTCTGGTGGCAGTGAAAGATGCGCCCTCCACAAAGCTTGCAGATGCCTGGTTATAATTGGCATTGATTAGACAGGATCCACCTACCACTTACAGAGCGCCTTTTCTGGGCCAGGCGCCCTGGTGGATGTTATCTTCCTTAAGCAGCCAGCTGCATTTTTCAAAATAGAAAACCAAATTTTAGCAAAGGCTTGCTCAAGGTCACCCAGAAAACAGAGTCATTTCCAAGTTTCCTCATTCCAAATCCACCACTCTTTCCATCGTATTGACTTAAATTTATCTTCCGCATCCTTTCCAGTATCTAATAAATCTTGCATAGAAAGCTTCTCATCAAGTCTAGTTTAAGTCCTTAAGTTCGCATTTAGACCAAGTTTCCCCTTTTTTTTGTTGCTGATTATAAGAGAAATAAACAGTCATTGTAGAAATATTGGAAAATGTGGAAAAATATCGTCAATATCCATGATCCCACAATATAGAGGTTAAATATTTTTTTCTGGTTAGCTATTGTTGTGTAACAAATCACCCCCAAATTCTGTTGCTTTAAACAACAACATCCATTTTTATTTTCCGATTCTGGTGGTTGGCTAGGCTAAGCTTGGCTGCACATGCTTGGGGTCTCTCACATGGCCACAGTCAGAGGTCACAGAGGAGCTCCCTCACTCATGTGCCTGGTGACTGATGCTGGTTGTCAGGCGAGGTCAGCAGGGGTAGTGACGTTCACCCATGTGTGGCATTTTCATGTGCTTTCTCACAGCAGTGTCTGAGTTTCCAATATGAGCATCCCAGGAGGACTAGGAAGAACTTGTACTGCCTCCATAGCCACAAGTGCACGGAGAGGGAATTACGACCACACCTCTCCATCAAGGTCATACTGTGTGAAAAGCCCAGGGGACAGGGGAGCTTGTGGCACTCCTACAAAATACAATCTCCCCTACTGATATTTAGGGGTTATTTCCTCCTTGTCCTTTTTCTGTTCACATGTACGTCATATGCCCCTAGTGATTTACACCCCTGCTAATATTTAGGGTCTGCTTCCTCTCTGTCCTTTTTCTGTGCACAAATACATTAATATAATTCAAATTATTTTATATATATGTATATAATTTTGTCTTGGGCTTTTAAAATTTAAGATTATAGTTGATGGCTAGGGGCTGTGGCTCACACCTATAATCCCATAATCCCAGCACTTTGGGAGGCCAAGGTGGGTGGATCACTTGAGGTCAGGAGTTCAAGACCAGCCTGGCCATCATGTTGAAACCTGTCTCTACTAAAAATACAAAAAAAAAAAAAAAAAAAAAAAACAAAAAAAAAAAAAAAAAAAAAAAAAAAAAAAAAAATCCAGGCATAATGGTGGGCATCTGTAATCCCAGCTACTTGGAATACTGAAGGAGAATCTCTTGAAGCCGGGAGGCAGATGTTGCAGTGAGCCAACATCACACTACTGTACTTCATCCTGGGCAAGAGAGCCAGACTCCATCTCAAACAAAAAAAAGTTGGCCCTCTATATCTGAGGGTTCTGGATCCACAGGTATGACCAACTACAGATTGAAATATTCAAAAAATATACAGAAATTTAAAATATTACATGCATTGTATGTAAAAAAGAATCATAAAAAAGAAAAAAATAATAAAAATAAATTTTAAAAAAAATTAAAAAATAAACAATACGAATAAAAACAACGAAGATTAGCAACCATTTCCATAGCATTTACATTGTTTTAAGTATTATAAATAATCTAGGGATGATTTGAAGTACTGTACAGGAGGATGTACATAGGTTATATGCAAATACTATGCCGTTTTGTAAAAAGGACTTGAGCATCCTTGATATGCTCAAGATTTTGGTATGGGAGGGGAGTCTTAGAACCAATCCCCTAGGGATACAGAGGGATGGATGCATTTCCTGAGCTTTTCCCCTTATCGAAGTTTAAAAAACATGTTATCTCTTTATCCCATGGTAGGAGAGGTAACAGTTCTGTAGTAGAAACATTAGCTGGGGAACAGCATAGTTAGTTACTAATGGCTCAACTCAAGATGCTGCCTCACCAGGAAGGCAGAGATTTTTGTCTGTTTTGTTCACTGCTATATGCCAAGTAGCTAGCACAGTGCCTGGCACATATAGATGTTCAATAACCATTTGTTTAATGAATGAATAAACGAGTGAGTGGGTGGGTGAATGGGTGGATGATTACAATGGTCTGAGCTGAGCCCCTCCCTCTCTTGCTTGCATCCGCTTAGGAGGAAAGAGACCAGGTTTCTAACCTGAACCACCAGGTTCCAAGAGATCAAGACCTATCTGTTGGTCAGGTGATTGCAAGGCAGGCGAGTGAATCACAGAAGGGAAACTTTCTCATCTTTGGTGAGTCCTGTGAACTGTGACTCATAAGCTTTCCCTTACTCTGCAGCTTAAAACCTCCCACGCCACGTTGCCTCCACTCCTTGGGCAAGTTTTAGATGCCTGCTGTACCAGGCCTGCCCTGGCAGCTGTCCCCAAAGTTTGGTGAGGCACTGAGGCCAGCTAAGGGGTTCTCAGGGCTTCAGAGCTGCCTCTGATCAGCTCGGCCCCACCACACAGCCAGGGCATTCCCAGGATTGGCACCTGAAGTTTCCTGTGCCCAGCAGCCTCATAACCAGAGTTAGGCAGCAGAGGCAAGGGGAGGATGCTGGGTGTGCCCAGAAGGCTGGGGTTTCTGAAGGTCCCAGAAAATCCTGTCTGTATAGCCAGGAGGGTGAGCACAGTTGGGAAAGAAGGAGGCCTTCCCCAGTGTTCCCTTGCTGGCCCCTGGCTGAGCACCCCAAACCAAGCCCAGCCTGAAGTTTACTGTAGAACCTGCACAGGAGCATGGAAGCCTGATGCGGGAAAGGACGTTGGTCTCAGGTCTTTAAGGTTAACTCCACCATTTCTCCAGCTTTAGGGCCCTCCTTCCAGCTCTACTGTTCGGGGTCCTGATGTTCCAAAAGCCTGGCTTTCCTGCGTCTGAATGAGCTCAGGAAACCTGGGGCTCCAGGCCACCACAAACACATACAGGGTTTACATGTGAAGTATTTCCCTGAACTATATAAAATTTCTGGTTTTGTGGGTGAAACATAGTTGCATATCAGCAAATTTGTGTTATTTGACTGAATCATGAAAGACAAATGCTTCTAGCAGGTTTCATGGTGAGGTCAGCGGAGGGTGGGCTGAGCTTTAACCCCCCCCCTTCCCCTGTGTCCCTTTTCCCTGAAGGACCCCACTTCGCTATCAGTACCTGGGAGCTTGGCTCTGGGAAGGAACGACTGACAGGGAGGCAGAGGTGGAAGCAGGGACTGGGCACTGGATAGAGACAGTTGATTCTGGTTCTCCCCTGGCTCCCATGACCCCAGACCCTTGAGAGCAGCTGGGGCAGCCATAAGAATTAAGAGCCCAGAAATTAGAGGAAACCAGACTGTGGAGGGAGAAAGATAAACTCAATAAACTCTACCCATTCCTCTTGAGTCTTGGCAGGACAAAAAGTGCCTGCTGGAGAAAGAAACTTGAGCCTAGAATGGTATTATTTAATGGCCAAGAGGTCAGAGACCTTGGTAAAAAGTCTCTGAGTTAGGTAACCCTCAAGAGCTGCAAGCTAAACTGGGCGGGGAGGGCGTCTTAAACACTACTTCTCACAAGAGCACTCCAAAAGGTCTATACAGGGGAGCCTCTTTTCCCCAATGTCAAGGAAAGGTCACCCAGCAGAAGCCCTCATTTAATGTGCTTGTCCCATAAGTATGCACCAGAGGGCAGTATAAACCCATGTATGGAAAACAGAATGTGCTCATAGATTCTCTACTGTTTACATCGAGTAAGAGGCATCACAGAGCCTTGTATAAAGACAGCGCTGGGGAAATGGGCATTGAGTGAATTACTGATGCACGGTCACCTTCAGAAACCTTCAATGGTAGGTAGAGGAAGCCTGGCAAAGATGGGGAGAAAGAGCATTTGCTACCTCAGAATCAACTAACATCGCCAGCTCCCAAATAGTCAGAGGGCATTCCCGTCAGTTCAGTCCAGGAAACAATGACCAGACGCCTGCTGTGTTCCAGGCACTGTGCTAGGTACAGGAATTTACAGGTGAGTAAAACACAGTCCCTTCCCCAACTGAGTATCCGTGATAGCTATGTCCATCTCTTTACATTCATTATCTCACTTAATCCTGGTCACAGTAAAGTGCTAGTAGAATCATCCTCTGTTTACAAATGAGGAAAGACAGACTCAGAAGGCAGAAGTAACTTGTCTCACCAGAAAGTGGCAAAGCTGGAGTTTAAATCCAGTCTCTCTAGCTTCAGAGCCTGGGCTCCCACCGTGGTCCCAGAGCTGTCTTAGTATGTGCCCTCAGCAATGAGCAGGTCCATTTGTCATCTCAGTACTGGCCAGGCTGTCAGGGCCGCCTCCTAGGCTGCCAGACTGCCCAGGAGAAGCCTGGGAGGACAATCGTCCCCAGAAACACAAAAGTCCCTTGGGACTTGGATTTCTGAGTAACATAAATCAATGACTAAGACTTTAAAATGTATGTAACATATGTAATACATAAAACAGATATGCAGAGTGGGATGCCAATTCTCTTTTTTTTTTTTTTTTTTTTTTTTTTTTTTGATGTGCGTTTTTTTTTTTTTTTTTTTTTTTTTTTTTTTTTTTTTGAGACGGAGTTTCACTCATGTTACCCAGGCTGGAGTGCAATGGCGCGATCTCGGCCCACCGCAACCTCCGCCTCCTGGGTTCAGGCAATTCTCCTGTCTCAGCCTCCTGAGTAGCTGGGATTACAGGCACGCACCACCATGCCCAGCTAATTTTTTGTATTTTTAGTAGAGACGGGGTTTCACCATGTTGACCAGGATGGTCTCGATCTCCTGACCTCGTGATCCACCCGCCTCGGCCTCCCGAAGTGCTGGGATTACAGGCTTGAGCCACCGCGCCCGGCTTTAGATGCCAATTCTCTATGGAACAGGGAAGGGCAGGGAAGAAGGGAAGGGAAGGGAAGGGAAGGGAAGGGAAGGGAAAAGGGAAGGGAAAAGGGAAGGGAAAAGGGAAGGGAAAAGGGAAGGGAAAAGGGAAGGGAAAAGGGAAGGGAAAAGGGAAGGGAAGGGAAGGGAAGGGAAAAAGGAAAAGGCTGAATTAGGTGAGGTTGAAGTGGAATTCCGTAATTACCAGGTTTAACGCAATATGGAATAGTCACTGCAGATCTCTCATCAGAGGGATGAGGAGGCAAAAGTGGTATATACCGCCCATCCTTGTATCCCTCCCAGTTCCATTCCCATTGTCCCCACCCTGTTCTGTGCCTGGGAGGTTGGCCTATGTGGACTGCACACCCCAGATCTCATGGAGGCACTGGAGGGAGGCACAGGGAGGAGTGAAGTCGGGGTATTTACCCCTCAACCCCCAGCTCCTGTCCTGTTGGCCTCAGTTGTCTATGCCCCTCCCCTTAGGGCCACAGAGGGGTGGGCTCCACACAGCTCTCTTTGGGGACTGCTGACTGCTTCCTTCCCTGGACCTTGAAGGCCTAGGGGTAGCAGTGACTCCCAGCGGTTATAGTCCTGAGGCATTGCTGCATTCCCTGCTGCTTTTCCTAAACCCCACCTGCACCACTGTGAATGATGCCTTTATCATACCCTGCAGTTACCCAGGTGGAGGGTGCCATTTCTTTCTTGCTGGAACCCTAGAGCTTTAGGGAGATTAGTCTGATAAGGTAGGAAGGCTGCTGTCTGAGGAAGAGGGCCAGCCAGAAGGAACTTACTGGATATGAGAAGCCAACCAAACAAAGGAGGCAAAGACAACCCCAAGACTTATGGCTTGAGGCCCCTGAGTCTTGGAAAAATAAGCCTAATTGTACATGAGTCTCTGTGTTAGCCTGAGAGGAAACAGTAGCAAAAGAAATGGTTAAGCTGGTTTCAGCCAGGCTGAGAGTGGGAGATGTTGGCACTAACAGGAAGCTGAAGGAACTTTTCCCGGTGCCTGGAATTGGTACCTGGGGCTCCAAGTTGGAGACAAAGAGGCATTCAATAATCCACATTCTAAAGAGAACATTCGCCCATGGAAGGCCAGACTATTCCTGGAGCCTATTAAGAGGCTGCCAAATCTCTGAACATCGCTGAATCTTTGTTACTTTTGTAGAAGAATAAGCAAATAAATGTTATTGTGGTCTTCAACCCAGCCAGCACTGTGAAAACAAGCATGATGACATTGTGAGTACAAGTGCAGTCTTCAGAACCAAACTGCCCGAGTGCAAATCTTGCCACTCCTGCTAACCAGCTGTGCACTCTAGGTAAGCTACTCTGCCTCTGGAAGCCTCAGTTTCCTCCTCTGTAAAGAGAGATCATAATAGTACCTCCCTCATAAGGTGGAGAGGATTCATGAATAAATACATGTCAGTCACTTAGAATGGCATGCACATAGTAGGAAGTCAATCATTGTGTGCTTTTGTTATTAAGAGCAATTCCTTCTGTGACTGATTTCTGTAATAAAGAAGTACAAACACTCGAATCTGATGCAAGAGGAACTGTACAGCATTTGTCCTGTTCTCTTGGGGAAGGGTGGAGGAGGGAAACCAACAGAAGCAATTTCACTCTTGCAAGTTGTTAAAGAGCTAGAGGCCCTTAGAGAAGGAGTTAGATCATCTCCTTACCCTGCTCATCATGAACTCTGTGAGGAGGCTTGCTACATCCTCCGGTATCTTCACTCAGGTTTGAACCAGGACCAGGGACAGACTAAAAGCCTCCAGAAAAGCCAGCTTCTGGAAAACAATGCAGAAGACTGCGTCCTGAGACAGACCGGCATCTCCACACAAACTCTAAGAAAAATGCAAAAATGGCTGGATAGGGAGCTCATTGGCCTTGGAAATGCTCCCCTGAAAAAGCAGAGTGCAAGACAGAACTGAGGCGAGATTCTATGGTAGGTTAGGAAAAGAAATGCAAGCTAGTGTGACGGGATCTTCCTGGTTTAAAAAGCCCCAGCTTTTAATGTTGTGATGAAGGTCATACGATCCATTTCACAAGCCACAGGTACAGCAGAGGGGTCACCTAGCTCATGGTGGAAGTGTCAATATAATATAGCATTTCCACAGCCCAAGCTGGTGGCAAGAGCTAGCATCCTGCTGAGGTCCACCTCCACCGTTTTTCCCCCTACAAACGTAAGAATAGACAGATTTCCTGAGAAACAGAGAAAGGGGAAAGAAAATAAAAGCCAGCAGATTGGCTGATATGGGCTGAGGAACAAATGGCAGAATTCAGATTTCTGCTCAGGGTATTGCTAAGGAGAGATCCAACTTGGTGCGACAGTCTATTTGACGGGACTTCTGTTTTTTTTGTTTTTTGTTTTTTCAGACGAAGTCTCGCTCTGTCACCAGGCTGGAGTGCAGTGGCACCATCTCGGCTCACTACAACTTCCACCACCTGGGTTCGAGCAATTCTCATGCCTCAGCCTCCCAAGTAGCTGGGATTACAGGCATGCGCCACCACACCCAGCTAATTTTCTGTATTTTTAGTAGAGAAGGGGTTTCGCCAGGTTGGCCAGGATGGTCTCGATCTCCTGACCTCGTCATCTGCCCATCTCAGCCTCCCAAAGAGCAGGGATTACAGGCGTGAGCCACCGCGCCCAGCCTTCTACTTTTAAGAAATATCTAGGCTCAGAAAAACAAGACATATCCATTTCTTACCGAGTGCCAGATATCAGTCTCATTACAAAATGGCAGCATAAGTTGTGCATGGTAGCACATACCTGCAGGCCCAGCTACTCAGGAGGCAGGGGCAGGAGGATTGCTTGAGCCCAGGAGTTCAAGGCTAGCCTGGGCAACGTTGCAAGACCCCAACTCAAAAAAAGAAAGAAAGAGACAAAGAAAGAGAGAAAGAGAGAGAGAGAGGAGGGAAGGAAGGAAGGAAGAAAGGAAGGAAGGAAGGAAGGAAGGAAGGAAAGAAGGAAGGAAGGAAATGGCAACATGGCTATTGATATTAACTCGTGATGGGCTTCACTCTGCCAGGCATCATCAGAGGCTCTCTGCCTTGACTCTTTGTCACAGTCCTGTGGGGATAGGTACTGTTATTATCCCCATTACCTCCTAGCCTCAGTTTGGAGAGATTAAGCAGCTTCTTCAAGGTCGCAGGACCTTACAGAGCCCTGCTCACACCAGCATAGCCTGGAAGTTCTGCTTTGGAGAGCTGGCTCCTTGTACTAATAGCTGTGTAGAGTTAGGGAGCTCCCAGCTAGTGATGCCAATACCCATTCAGCAGCGCTCTCCGTAGATCCCAGGTGCCCCACCTTTCCATTATTGTTGCATTAACACAGCGTGACCATGAGCCCAGATATACCCCATAACTGGAAATATTGACCCTGTTAGGAGTCAAACATCTACTCTCTAGAAGCCTGCTGGATATTGGAAACACTGAACAAAGACAGCAGAAAGGCCCAGTGCTCAGCAGAGGCACAGAGAGGAGGGGTGTGCGGGGCGGGGGCTGCCCCTCCGTCCAGCCTCTGGTGGAGCTGCAGCATTCCTTTCCCCCACCCTCTCCACCCTGTTCCTGCAGGCGCTTCCCCACCGCTGTCTGCTCAGACCCCACCATCGCTTCCTTATTGACTCACACATCAGCCACCTACTCCACTTACCCTTTTACTCTTGGCTTCTGCATTTTGGCCTTTGTATTACTCAGCTATTGGCAAAATAACATTGTGTAACAAACTACCTCAAACTCAGTGGCCTACAACAACAAACACCTGTTTTGCTCACTCACGAGTCTGGAGGTCAGCTAACATCAATCTCCTTCAGGCTAGACCTGCTCAGCTGAGCCTGGCTTCAGACTGCGGCTCAGACGCAGGTTCGCTCCCCGGGATTTGTCTCACTTCCCAGGGATCAGCAGCAGCTCCCCAGGGCCTGCTCTTCTCATGTCGAACGGCATAGCACACGAGGGGTGCAAGAAGACACATCATGTCTCTGGAGGCCTCTGCCTGAAATTGTTGCACTTCCACTCATATTCTGTTGGCCAAAGCAGGTCACATGGGAAAACCCAAAATCAGTGAGGTGAACACACAGACTCCATCTGCACACGTGGAAGATAACATAAAGTCACGTGGCACAGAATGGCTGCATAGTTCTAACACAGGGAGGCTGTGATGAGTGGAGAACGGTGATTGAGTCCTGTGCATTTCATCCATCCTTAGCGTTCCTCCAGGACACCCATGGGGTTAGGAGGCCATTGGTTCTTGTTACTTTGCAAGTGGAGGGAAAACACCTTCCTCTTCAGTCTTCTGGAACTCCTGAGAGGAACTTGTGGTCCACATGTATGATGACTGGACTGCTGGCCATTTCGTTATGGGGCTTTGAAGGGAGGAAGGCCCCGGCTGCCGGACTGCCCACTTCCTCCAAACCAAATGTCGTCATGAATTTCATGCTCTGGAGTGAGAAATGGACACGTTCTCCCAGCACACTTCAATCTTGTCCAATTTCCATTCTGCTTTTTCATTTTCCAGAAATACTTTAAAACAGATGTGACTTTCTCTCACATGAAAAAAAAAGGCCTTGAAAAGTCCCAGATGTTCCTTATTCAGCTAAACAGGATTTGGATTTAGGAGAAGGGGTAATGGCAGGAAAGACACAGAACTGCATGCTTAACACATTTTTTTTCCCCAAACAGGCGCTGTTTTGGGTACAAAACCTACCTATTTAGGAAGAAATCTTTCAGAGGAGATGAAGAGAAAAAACTCAGAAATCATCACTGGTAGAAGCAGCATCCTTCAAACATGGCTTCAATTTGTTCTGAGAGATGTTCACGGCACCACCAGCTCTTACCCGAATCCACTTAAGTGGAAGGAATCCACTGATTACTGTGATGGGCAAGAGGAGTTAACTGTTTAGCTGGCAGCAAGTCCTGCTCACACTGGAGACTGCGGTCTGACACGGAAACATTAGCTGCATGGCAGTTTCTCCCAGTGATGACAGGAAATGAGAGAAAAATCCCTGAGCACAGTCTTCAAGGCACCGTAGCTGGCTGGGGACTGTCATCACACGGCTTAACACTAATACACTTAAGCCAAATGAACAGAAACAGGAGGCACATGATGTCGAGTGCTCAGGGTCACAGCCAGTGACTCATGACCACATATAACGTATCAGGAATAGTCTGACTCATGGAGGCAGAAGGTAGAATGGCGGGAGCCAGGGGCCCTGGGGAGAGGAATAGGGACTTCATGTGTAATGGGTACAGAGCTTCAGTCGGGGTGATGAAAAAGTTCTGGAGATGGATAGCAGTGATGGCTGCACAACAATGGGAGTGTACTCAATGCCACTGAATTGTACACTTAAAATGGTTAAAATGGCAAATATTGGCCGGGCGCGGTGGCTCACGCCTGTAATCCCAGCGCTTTGGGAGGCTGAGGCAGGTGGATCACCTGAGGTCAGGAGTTCAAGACCAGCCTGGCCAACATGGCAAAACCCAGTCTCTACTAAATAATACAAAAATTAGCTGGGTGTGGTGGTGGGTGCCTGTAATCCCAGCTACTCAGGAGGCGAGGCACGGAGAATTGCTTGAACTCAGAAGGCAGAGGTTGCAGTGAGCTGAGATCGTGCCACTGCACTCCAGCCTGGGTGACAGGGAGAGACTCCATCCCAAAAACAAAAACAAAAAAATGGTTAAAATGGCAAATATTGTGTTACATATATTTTACAACTAAATAAATAAATAACATTTTTGAAAGTCCATGACTCCCAGAAAATACATCCAGCAGTTCACCTATGCACTTTTCTGCACCTACGTTATACTTCAATGACAAGTTTTAAGATGGTAGAGAAATAAATATAAAAATGAGAGATAGAAGAAATACGTTCTATAAGGCCAGGCACAGTGGCTCACGCCTGTAATCCCAACATTTTGGAAGGCCGAAGCAGGCAGATCACTTGAGGCCAGGAGTTCAAAACCAGGCTGGCCAACGTGGAGAAACCCCGTCTCTTCTAAAAATACAAAAATTAGCTGGGTGTGGTGGCAGACGCCTGTAATTCCAGCTGCTTGGGAGGCAGAGGCATGAGAATTGCTGGAACATGGGAGGCAGAGGTTGAAGTGAGCCAAGATCACACCACTGCACTCCAGCCTGGGTGACAGAGCGAGGACTCTGTCTCAAAAAAAAAGAAAGCCAAAGCAAA
>NW_016107512.1:3050280-3055171 GCF_001604975.1 Cebus imitator | reverse complement strand
AAAAAAAAAAAAAAAAAAAAAATAGAAAAGAGGAGAAAGAAAAAAGAAAAAGAAAGAAAGAAGTACTATGAAGAAAATGAAATAGTGTAAGGGTATGGAGAATAAAGGAAGGAGAGGCAGGACTCAGGGCACAGTGCTTGGAAGGCTGTGTTATGAATTTCATTCTCTCTTCTAAAAACACCAGGAAGCAATTTTATACTCTTCTTTTTGTAGAGAGAGATTAGATTAAAATTCAGGCACTTAGTATGGTGTGTATAATAGTTATAGGTCAATATATTTATCTATTGTGTCAAAGAGGACAATGTTAATACATTCAGGGTTAGATTTATGTTAAATAGAGGCCTCATCATTAAATTTTCATTTCAGCAAAATTCAAGGGCTTTTTCTTTCTATATTTTATTTGTTCTATTTTATTATCGTTTTTTACCTGGTCACAACATTTTGCACGAAAAGCAAATGTGATAAACACATCTTTGTTGAAAGCCAAGTAAGAAGCATCTGTATACATGTATACATGTGTATACATATGTATTAGTCCGTTTTCACACTGCTGATAAAGACTTACCTGAGACTGGGCAATTTATAAGGAAAAAGAGGTTTAGTGGATTCACAGTTCCATGTGGCTGGGAGACCTCACAATCATGGCAGAAGGTGGAAGGCACGTCCTACATGGTGGCAGACAAGAGCAAATGAGAGCCAAGCAAAAGGGGCCTCCCCTTATAAAACCATCAGGTCTCATAAGACTTATTTACTACCATGAGAACAGTATGGGAGAAACTGCCCCCATGATTTAATTATCTCCCACCAGGTCCCTCCCACAACATGTGAGAATTATGGGAGCTACAATTAAAGATGAGATTTGGGTGGAGATGTAGCCAAATTATATCATATATATGTATATATACATAATATACATACATATGTATGTATACATATATATGTATATATACGTATCACATATATATCATGTATATATACATATGTATGTATATTATGTATATATACATGTCACATATATATTATGTATATATACATACATGTGTATATACCCACACACTATGTGAAAGAATGCAATTTTCCTTAAAATATAATTTTAAGCAATTTTCCTAAAAGGACATGACCATATACTGCTGGATTTTGGCTTTGACTTACGGCTCAGTCAGAATCAGACCCAGGTCTTAACTCTGGAGACTATGGCAGTAAGGAAAATCTTTGGGGTGAGACCCCAAGGATGCCAGCCTCAAACCACATTTCAGGTAAAGAACATTCTCATGACTGACCCTACCCTACCTTTCCTTGCTTCTCCTCGACATTCTACCATCTGCTATTCCAACTACCAGAATCTGGACTCTCTTTCTGAGTTAATACTCTCTAAGGAAAAGAGAATGTCACGTATCTTTTAGACATCAATATTTCTGCGACACTGCTCCAAGATAATTAATTACTGGCTTTCTTTCATAGTCTGGCAAGTGTCATCTAATACCTTCAATTGATCACTCCCCACAGTCCCCTGCTTGGACAAGGGTAACATCATCATCCTCAGAGCTGACAACCAGAGTTAAATAATTTGTCCGTCCTCTATCTTCCTGTCATCTGGGTGGGCTTTTCAATTCCAACTTCCATAAAACACTCCTTTCTTTAAGGAAAACTCAACTTCTCTTCAGCCTTAGAACTCTGTTTGGCCAGGCCGGGCGCGGTGGCTCACGCTTGTAATCCCAGCACTTTGGGAGGCCGAGGCGGGTGGATCACGAGGTCAAGAGATCGAGACCATCCTGGTCAACACGGTGAAACCCCGACTCTACTAAAAACTACAAAAAATTAGCTGGGCATGGTGGCGCGTGCCTGGAATCCTAGCTACTCAGGAGGCTGAGGCAGGAGAATTGCCTGAACCCAGGAGGCGGAGGTTGCAGTGAGCCGAGATCGCGCCATTGCACTCCAGCCTGGGCAACAAGAGCGAAACACCGTCTCAAAAAAAAAAAAAGAAAGAACTCTGTTAGGCCATCTCTCCAAAGAGCCTCCCCTGATGCTCTAAGCCAGGGCTGGATTCTGTGCTCCACCAGCCCTAATCACTGTTGATGTCTGCATGCCCATCTGTCATTGTCCCCCACACCCCAATGACTGAGAGCTCCTTGCGGGCAAGGACTCTATTTGCCTTGCCTGGCACATAGTAGCCATTCCATAAACATCCATCTTCTACCCCAACTGCCAGAATCCGGACTCTGTTTCTGAGTTAATACTCTCTAAGGAAAAGAGAATGTCACGTATCTTTCAGACATCAATATTTCTTCGAGACCGCTCCTAGATAATTAATTACTGGCTTGCTTTCACAGTCTGGCAAGTGTCATCTAATACTTTCAATTGATCACTCCCCACAGTCCCCTGCTTGGATGAGGGTAACATTTGTGGACCTGAATTGAATTTACATGTCCCCTTTATTACATCAACCATAATGTATACCTCCTTTTACTGTCATCATTAAGGAATTTTCCAGGGATATTTCCAAAGAATTCAAGTTGCCCCTATTAGGAGTCAAAGGTTAGTTGTTACTGAATTTCTAAATGCTTTGAATAATTCCTTGACTTGTTAATATTTTGCACGAAAAGCAAAATATTAATTTCTTTCATGCCCTGGGATAAATTCACTGCCTTGTGAGTTTGTCTGCTATCACAGAGATTTAAAGCGTCTTAAACAGAAGACTTTATTTCTCTCACATGTCATAATGCAGGAATAGATACTCCAAGAAATCCGTGGTACCTCCACAGGGTCAGACCCCAAGCTTTTTCCAAACTCTTACTCTGCCACCCCTGAGTGTGACCTTTCTTAGCACTCTGACCCCTAAGATCACATTCCAACTCGTAAAGGAGGAAAGGCAGAAGGGCAGAGCTGTATGACCTGGCACATCTCACTTCTGCTCCTAGAGCAGAGGCCAAAATGTATCCACATGGCCACATCCAGCAGCAAGACAGACTCAGCATGTGTGGTCTGTGCAAACACTGCTCTATAACTAAAAGAGAGAAGGGAAAATTGAGCATGGTGGTTAATAGCATCAGCTCCGGCACCAGGCTGCCTGGGTTCAGTTTCCTGCTCTATTTACCGTCTATATGATGCTCAGTAAGTCACTTCACTTCTCTCAGTTTCTTCATCTGTAAAATGGGAATTATAACTTACCTCATTGGATTGTTGTGAGGATTAAATAAGTTATTACATATAAAGCATGTTACCTGGTACATAGTAAGTGCCCAATAAGGGGTAGCTACTGCTATTAATATAAAGGAAGTTACTGATTCCACAGGCCCTAAGTGAGTGCGGTAAAGACCCTCCTTTGAATTGAGCTTCTCAGACTTTATGGCAGCACTTCTCGCTGCTCAGAGGCCCTTTTCCCTCACTCCCATGCTCCGGACTGTGTCCCAGACAGCTTAAAGGCCCTGGAAGCTGGCGGAGTGCCATTATAAATCGGAATCAGCTTGAATTTGATGTTTTATCTCACTCACATCCTGCATGCATTTTTAATAGCATCTCAAAGACAATGGAGTAAATTGATAGCAAATGAAAATTGCATTAATGTTAGGATTCTTAATTCTGTGTTTACATTTCCATTCTCCAGACATCCTTACAGAGGGCCCCTTTCAAGAAGGGATAATGGAATCCTGTGTTCTAATTTATTAAACACTTCATGGAAGGGCTTCCTAACACAGGTTTCTAGACCAAAGACAGAGCAACTATCTCCTTCCCTAACAGCGCAAATGAAAGATGGAAGTCAGATACTCTGGCAAGTGAGCCAACTTGACTCCCAGGAGCCACAGACTTCATATAACACCTGACTTTGCAGCATGTCTTCTGAAAAATAACGTTACTCTGCAAACAAAAATCCCGCATTTAGCAAGTGGTCTGTCTAAATATCTTTATGAAAGGAAAGGATTGGATGATAAACTTACCTGTAGAATAAACAAACAAGCAAAATAGAAAAAAAAAAAAAGAGAAATGAAAACAATATCAAAATAATGTACCTTGACAGCAGAGCCTCATGCACATGTATTAAGACGCAGAGTCTCTGTCTCACAGCGTGGGGCTCATCTTTGTAACTGAAATTATGTTCAATCAGGCACAGCCTAAAATTTCCCTCTCTTACTTCTTCCAAGGACCGGGAGAGCATTGTTTCATGTTATTCCATGTCTCTCTTTTGTATTTTATTTATTTAATTTTGAACAGGAAATTTATTTATATAGCGTGCAAAATCAAAAACTATAAAAAGGCATCCAGGGAAAGCCTCTCTGCCACCCCACACCCCCAGGCAGGCCCCACCTCCACCCCCATCCCAGCTGAAACCACTGTTATTTCTTTTTTTCTTTTTCTTCATTTTGAGATGGAGTTTTGCTCTTGCCTCCCAGGCTGGAGTGTAGTGGAGCAACCTCGGCTCATGGCAACCTCCATCTCCCAGGGTCAAGCAATTCTCCTGCCTCAGTTTTCCAAGTAGCTGATATTACAGGCATGCACCACCACACCCAGCTAATTTTTGGATTTTTAGTAGAGATGGGTTTTGCCAGGTTGGCCAAGCTGGTTTGGAACTCCTGACCTCAGGTGATCCCCCTGCCTTGGCCTTCCAAAGTGCTAGAATTACAGGCGTGAGCCTCCGTGCTCGGCAACCACTGTTATTTCTTATGTGTCCCTTCCAGAGCTACACAAGCCAATATGAGTAGGTTGTTTTCTTATTTTCATCCCTTTATATGCAATAGTAGCATATAATCACACCATTCTGCATGTTTTTCTTTTCAAGCTTGGAGATCTTTCCATAGCATTACGTACAGACCTTCTTTATTCCAGATTTTCTCAAGGAAGGAAAAAACATTACACAAGACCCCAGCCTTAGTTAATTATGATGAAAAAATTGATT